>NC_053154.1:298635503-298860503 GCF_016835505.1 Polypterus senegalus
TGGTGTGTCGCATATTTTCTTGGCACACTTTGGTCCCCTTAGTACCCACTGAGCATCAGTTAAATGCCACAGCCTACCTGAATGTTATTGCTGACCATTTCCATCCCTTTATGACCATAGTGTACCAATCTTCTGATGGCTAAATCTAGCAGGATAACACACCATGTCACAGAGCTCAAATCATCTCAAACTGGTTTCTTGAACATGACAATGAGTTCACTGTACTCCAACCGTCTCCAGAGTCACCACATCTCAGTCCAGTAGAGTACCTTTGGGATGTAGTGGAACGGGAGATTCTCATCATGAATGTGCAGCCAGAAAATCTGCTGTAACTGTGTGATGCTGTTGTGTCAATATGGGCTGGAATTCCTGAGGAATGTTTCCTGCACCTTGTTTAATTTACGCCACAAAGAATTATGCCAGTTTTGAAGGCAAAAGAGGGTCCAACCTGGTACTAGCAAGGTGTACCTAATAAAGTGGCAGTTAAGTGTATAAAATAATACAACTGCAAATTGTAATGAAAATACAACCTTGCAGCAAATACACAAAATAAGCACAATTCATGAAATGACCTGGCATCATGTGAGATAAAACAAAAACTGAAAAATTTAGCAGGAATATGATTTGAAAAAAGTACTTTACTCATTCATTTTGCATACTTGCTTTATCCATTTCAGAGTCATGCAGTCCATAATATCCACGGTGGCACAAAGCAGGTACCAGGCTTAGTCTGCCATTCCATTACAGGGCACTGTCACACACAGACCCACCATCATTGATAAGAGGACTGTTCCAATTTATCGATTGATCTATTATGCCCATGCTTCTGGATATTAAAAGAAAACCAGACTATCTGGAGATAAAACATGCAGGCATGAAAAGAACATGAAAAGTCTTTCCCATGCCATATGTAGAGGAATGTGATTTAATTGTGTTCAGATTTTTAACGCTTCAAAATCACTTCAATTTTTGTTTGGCCAGCACTCATTATTCGTGACAGTACAAGAACCCTCCACACATGACATAACGTTCAAGTCATCTTCTGTCTAGTTATGAAAGACATCATATTTTTACCACTCCCCCAACCACACATACACACACTACCATGATCACATAATTTTAGTCCTCAAAGCCAAGAAAAACCCTAATATGTAGGCTATTTTTGATCATATTTTGTAAATGTAATTACCCCCTTATGGTAAAGAGTATACCAATCAGTGTCTTCAGTAATAATAATCAAACGACTTGAAGTTGTGATTGCCACCTCAACCCACCCCATCCCCTAATAGGATATGATGGGTTAAAATCAATCTTTTTCATAAAATAAAAAAGGGTATTGGTAATAAAGGCATGTGGAGTGTCATATGGTATTTAAAGGTATAATATTTTTGATATGGAATTTTTACCAGTGGTCCTAGCCTTTAAAGGGCCTCTTCCAGAAGGTTAAAAATGGCAAATTTGAAATATAAGCATGTGGGGTATCATTTTGATACTATTTTTTGATTTCTGATCCTTTACTAGGGATCTAGCACTCTATGGACCTCTATCACACTTTAAATATTTGAACTTCAGCACACATTTTAATATTTTACATATTGATGCAGCTATTCTTGTTTATTACATACTTCTACCTCATAAATCAAAACTTTACATTTTTATGAACACCACAAATTAGGGCAGCTTAACGCTAATTCAAACTTTTTCTTATGCTGTCAAGTGTTAAGAAGGATCATAGACGATATTTCATAATGATATGCTGTAAGTTATTTTGTTTTTAATGAACATTTAATCTTTGTAACAGTAGTTGGAAATGTTTACTGCAAAGTGGCAATCTGTCAAGATTAAAGGTCCAAACTTTAATAGTAAAATGGTTGCTTTTCTGAATTTTTCAAATGTACAAAAAATGGAGTACCTGATCCACTGGTTACCTTCATGCACGCACACCTTGTGAACATGTGCTGATATGGTCTATCAAAATGACATTGGACAGAGAGTGGGCTAGTGGTGCCCTGACAAACATCAAAAAGTCACCATCTTAAAGAAGAACAAACAAGGAGGAGGACTAAGAAGAAGCAAAAGCAGGAAGAACACTGCCACCAAGAAGACCCATGCAGTGAGAAGCAGCAATGTAACCTTAAGAGACGGAATGGCATGGTCTATGACTGATCCTGAAATATCCAGTTTGTATTGATCCATTTACTCTTTCTTGTGCTTTTGGTACATTAGGGATATTTAAGAATGTTAAAGACTATAATGAATGAATAAAAGTTTATTACCTGCACCCCTTGGTTGGATTTAGTATTTGCTCTATCCTGCCACTTGGGATATAATTGAAGCAGCAGTCAGTTCCTGGATGCAGTTGGATCCATAATCCCAGGTGCAAGTGCACTGCACCTCTAGGCTGTGTCTCCTTCCAGGTAAAGTGAGTACATCAGGAAGAGAACAAGAGTTGGGGTGGAAGTGTGGAAGAATTAAAACAACTAACTATATATTTTGTAAATCAGAAATCAGGTAGGAGGATGCTTGTTCATGCATCTTTACTTTCTCTTCATGAAGATGCACCCAATCACAGCAGTCTGTTAAGGCAGTTTTTCTCAACCTTTAAGTATTTGAGACCCGAGTTTTCATAACAGTTTTAATCGTGTCCCCCTAACGTTTTCTTTGAAAGGAGCCCACTAATACCAACTTGTTCTTTTTTAATTAATGATATATCATAGATGCAGATTTTATTATGCCTACTTAACTTTTATCGACATTTATCTAACTCTATATTTATTTTTCTAGTATCAGAATGTATTTTAAGTTAATTTGTTTTGGTTTCAATAGATGTATTTTTAATATTTTCGATTCTTGTTTTCTTTTTTCACATCTTCGCGCACCCCTTTTTATTACTTCACACACCCCCCCAGTTTGAGAACCACTGTGTTGAGGGATGAACCCTGAGCAAAGTCAGAGTCACATATTTATAGACAACTGAATTTACATAACAGTGCTGCATTAATGCTTACACTTCAACTGACATTTACTCTGATTGGTTTGTTAGCTTATACACCTAAATAAAAGTCTCATTCCACTACAATCTTGTTCTACTCAATACTTGTTAAGTTCAGCTTTATCCTTTTACTGAATTACTGTGTATATGACAACTGTCAAATCTTACAGTTGCCACTTTCTTTTAGCACCACCTAGAACATTCTATCGCTTTGTTGCTTGCACAACTTTCATCCAGTTTTCTAATATGGTTGCTTAAACAATCAACCATTGCAACAGTCTCTTCATGCTATGTCTAAGGTAAATGCTAGATTTTAAAACATACCAAAACATTTTATACACAATAACTATATTACCTTTAAATAACTACATCACCCCTTGATCTTCTTTATTTTCTTTCACAGAAGACATATGTGAGGGTCTACTTAGCAAAGAAACTGGTCTTCACAATAAAACACCACCCTTGTATAAAAGTCACATAATAAAAACAGTACTCATTAAAACATCACTCATTTCTCACAATAAAATACAAGGTAACAGAATTATAAATCGCAAAAATTTCAAAAATGTGATGGTAAGTGACCCCTACTGACAAATGTATGGCCAGCACATCTCAATAAAGCAAATGTGAGACATGAGTTATTTTATAAGGTAATGTTCTGACATGAGAATAAAAAATTAAAATATTACTATAAGGACTATGTTTAATTAGCTTAATAAGGAAAACAATCTTCACAGTATTGGGAAGAAAACATAAAAGATTTACTGTAAGATTCTGCCTTACATAAGACAGGTTCCCATCCCACCATCGTCCTGACAGTAATATAGCACTTTCAAATCAATTATTCTGGTAGTACAGCTACAACCAGTCTTAGCATTCCTAGTACAGAGGAGGGCACAGAATAAGTTCAAAATATTATTTATTATGACCCCCCTTTTATAAGTAAATACCCTGTCTTATTGTTTTCAAAATCATTATTTAATGAATTCTCATATCAACTCTGATATGAACTGAGAACACTAAAGAATTCCAAAACACTTCCAAAAATGCCCTCTAGGGAGGAGATTTACCATCAAACCCCAGGTTAGATATACAGTAAAGGCAAAATGCAGAATCTTTATAAAATAAAAGATTTATTTCACAAAAAGCTCTGTTACACTGTGATGCTCTGAAGAGCACAAAAGGCATATAAGGCCTGCAATTCTAAAATAAGTAAGTCCCAATACAGAAATCAACAGAATGGTCAAAAACAGAGCAGAAGGTCAAAAAATCCAGAAAATCCCAAAAACAACTAACCTCATTGACTCCCCAGCGCATTAAAAATGAACCACAAGGAACTGTGAGAAACTCAACTTTACCAAACTGCACAAAATGCGTTGAAGACAATGTGGAATGAGAAGCTGAAGTAGTTTTGAATGAATTAACATGGTGCAGTGGTGTTTTAAATGTCCCTGAGGGTTACAGAAGTTTCTGCCAACTATGCTGGACCCCTGAGCTGTGAGGCAGCAGCGCTAACCAGTGTGCCCCTATACCTCAAACAACAAAGGTGTAAGACGGAAAGAATACCACAAACAAAATACAACAAATGATCACAAACTGTCGATAAGTAAATGGAATACAGATCATTGCACTCACAGAGCTCCAATTCTGGGGCCCACATTGATGGTAACAAAAGATGAGTACAGGAAATTTTTACAGGAATGACAGAAACTCTGGGACAAGTAGACTGCATCTCAAGGAGAGACTTGAAATTGACTAAAACGAAATCTCTGTAAGTTTTATAACAAAGTATTTGTTTTACATTCTGGAAGTATCAATTGTTAAACCATCGCCACATTAATAGCATCACTTCCAAGACTTCATCAGCCCAATGATCCCAGTGACTTGAAGCATTCAAAATATACTACTGTAAGTAAAAAACAAAATGAGACAGGAGGAAAATTAAACTTTCTCATAACAAATCCAAATGAGACATAAACCATAATGATGGAATCTTGAAAGCAAAAAAAAAAAAACAACAAAACAGACCAAAATACACATATAAAATTTGTTTGATATCACATACAGGTGTGTTCAAATAAATAGCAGTGCATTTATTTGGTCTCTCGCCAGATGTTGATGCAATTCACTTTGGTCTCTCGCTAGATGTTGATGCAATTTTAGAGGTAGTTTGCTCTACGCTACTCATGCAAGCGCAGGGAATCGATCAACAAAGCTAACTTTCATTCTAGCAAAGACAGTCTAACTAAAATGGAATTGAAAGTTTTGTTGCAGTTTACACATGATAACCGTCCTCTACCCCTGAATTTCGACAAAAGTCAACAACCGCTCTGAAACAGTTAATAGCTTTTATTTCCATATTTCAAATGTAGTTGAAACATTACACATTCAATTCCAATTCAAAGCATACCGTAGATCCCGTTATATAAGCCGAGAATTTCATCCTAGATTTTTGGCTTGGAGTTTGGAGGTCGGTTTATACAATGAGCATCGTTTCAGATTCAAGATTTCTAGCGCAATGCTGGTTTTGAATATGGAAGTAAATAATGACGAAACCGCAGAGCCATCTTTCAGATGAAGAAGTAGCTTTGCATGCTTTAAATAAAGAATTTATTCAAAAAAGTGTTTTAGTTGTTGATTTTATTAATAAAATTTATAAGAAATTATCGGGAAGTTTTAAAATACTAATTTTTGTTTTGATTTACAACCAACATCTTGCGTTACGACCCAGATGCGGTCACGTGTATCCGCTTGCGCGATTGTAAACAAACAACCGAGAGCATTAGTTGCGTTAGTAGCGTTAGTCTGAGCCCAGATACATGAGTTTGTGGATGTAATTTCGGTCATTGCAGTGATTTACCTATATATATAATTCATTAAGACCATGCAAGCAAGACACATTATTGCTAAGGAAGGAAGAGAAGGTAAAGAAAGCGATCACAATCGAAATGAAGATGGAAATTGTGTGGAAATATGACAGTGCTGTTCGTGTGACCGATCTCGCTAATATGTACAGCATGTCGAAATCCACCATCTCGACAATTTTACAAAGAAAAGATTTGCATAAGGAGGCTCCTTCTAAACAATAAACCACCTTCCATTTCATTCTCCTCCTCCTCCCTTCCTGTAGCCCAAAGATGTCAAATTAAATGGTGAGTACAGTATGAAATTGTTGTTTCTAGAATAGAATGCCTTTTATTGTCACTATACACATCTACAATGAGATTAAAAGCAGCTCCTTCAGTGCAGAAAAAAGTTCTGTATAGGGCTTGTATGGTTGTTTTTTAGCCTTAGCATAACGCCGGATCTGCGGCCCCGCTTCTGCTTTCTTTCCCTCCTCCGTCTGTGTCGTCTCCTAGACCCGACAACAATCCACGGAGAGCCCGCTGATCTCGCTGTGTTGTCTGGGATGTTGTGCATGTGACGAAAAACACTCGAAACAGATGTCTGGCTCTGGACACCGATGTCTATAAGGTTTTGACGGGTGTAGCAGATGTTCGCCGAACCGATCGTGCACAAATAAGGAAAAAAAAAAAAGTACAAAAACAACAAAAAAGTGCACTGAAAAGGAGAGCCCTGAGCCGCTGCGACCATGCGTGCCGCCATGCTCCTAGCTTAATCTAGCCTACTTCTGGTAGGCTAGGCACTTTTTATAACTTTTTGGTTAGCACATTAGAAAAATTATTGGTGTTTTGGTAAATTATGCCCATTATACAACCCTTTTTTATTATGAAAAGGTTAAGTAAGTGTTGCAGTGGGAGGTTCAGAACGCATTATGGGTTAGCCTTCGCGAACGAATTAAGTTCGTAAGTCAAGGGTCCACTGTATTGTGTATTTAAGTTGATCAAATTTATAACGAGTCTCTGGATATCCACCCGCCGATGTACCATATTTGCGTATATAGTTTCAACACAAAGGTTTCATTTTATCAAACTTCTCCGCAATCACTTCCTGGTTTCCATCAAAAATGCCGGCAGTCTCAAATTCTCGCTGATAAACATGATAAATATACCTGAAGAGACACCTTTAAGGAAATTTAGAAAATTTTGCTTAGAGAAGGGGGTCGGCTTAAATACCGGTCATTGGCAAATACATGTAATTTAGTAGGTAGAGAAGGCGGTCGGCTAGTATACCGAGTCGGCTTATATTCCGGGATCTACGATAACATATTTTATCAAGTCATAGCTGTGTCAACATTTTTCTCTTCAAACTCAAATTGAGCTAGTATTTAGTTGTATGTAGTTTCCTTCTTTGACATATGGCAATATAATATCTTCAAGTACTGTATTTTGATGTATTCACACTGACCCATGCTTCCTGGTATATGATAAATAGGCCCAACACTGCAGTGTGAATTTCACACCACCATGCTTCATTGTTTTCACAGCGTACTGTGGCTTAAATTCAGTACCCAAGGGTTCTCTGACCTACTGCTATACCTGAAAATGACAATTTTACTATCAACAATCCACAGAATGTTACAACATTTCTTTTTGGGCCAATTGATGTGTTCCTTGGCAAATTTTAATGATTCTGCACATGCCATTTTTTCAACAATGGTGCTTAAACGGGGCCTCTTGGTAATAGCTTAGCTTCGATCAAACATTTTCTTTTCTTTGGTTTTATTGATTTTATTGAAATCACACAACATTCCGTACAAATAAATCAATTTTTACAAAAATAAGATTGAAAACAAATCAACCCCCACGAGTGAGAAAGAGAGTTAGGCCAGCAGAGTAAAACTTAAAGCTAGTAAAAATAAGTAAATAGATTAATTATTTAATGAATAAAGATAAATGGAGAAGAAAAAAGGGGGAGAGAATCTGCTTCCTCAGTGCTTTAAAAGCTTATTCTAAAATTGTATTGATTAGATCCTGCCACGTTTTGAAAATGTTCTGCACAGATCCTCTAAGTGCGAATTAGATTTTTTCCAATTTCAAATAGTATATAACATCAGCTATTCACTGACTTGAGAGAGGAAAATTAGGATTCTTCCACTTGACAAAGATAAGTCTACGTGCCAATAGTGTAGTAAAGGCAATTACAGTTTGTTTGTCCTTCTCCACTTTAAGACCATCTGGGAGTACACCAAACACAGCTGTCATTGGATTAGGAGGGATAGTGACACCAAGGCTGTCTGATAGGCATTTAAAGATTTTGGTCCAGAATGATGTTAATTTGGCGCAGGCCCAAAACATGTGGCCCAATGAG
Organism: Polypterus senegalus; assembly: GCF_016835505.1. NCBI lineage: Eukaryota > Metazoa > Chordata > Cladistia > Polypteriformes > Polypteridae > Polypterus > Polypterus senegalus. Next base: position 298,643,707 of record NC_053154.1, read on the forward strand.
GCTAGAACGTTTGCAGGTTGGATCTCACCCTGGAAACATTTTGAAAAAATTTAAGCGAGACAGATGTGCTTGATATATAAAAATTTTGAGTTGAATGACTGTATGCTTTGAGCATATGGAGCTCAAGTGGATTCTCTGCATTGCTACCTTCCATTCCTTTCTGAGATATGGAGTGAGAGATATCCCTCCCACTGTACTCTTGGATCTTTGAAAGGGGGGGACTGTAAAATGGTTTTATATATTGCAGAAACATTTTCTGATTGTAACAGTACTTACAGGTAATTTTAGATCATCTTTGATCTTTCTGGAGTTGATGATTGACTGAATGTTCTCCATTCTGACTATTCTTTGATCTGTTTTAACATTAATTTCTCATTTTCTTCAGCATTTGAGATCATTCCAACATTTGAGAGCATCCTATAATTTGCTGCACTTCTTTATACATTTTTCCCTCTCCGATCAGCTTTTTACAATATTTGGAACGGACCATTTTACTTAGCAATTCAGAAGGAAATAAATTTTATAACAATGTGTGAAACATTTGCTTCCCTTCTTCCTTAATAAAGAAAAATTAAATGACACCTCTTTTTTCACAGAATGAATGAATTCTCTAATTAAACTCCACATTGCAATTATTTTGAACAATGAATGAGTCAATTACTCAAAACAAGCAATGTGCATTTCATGACAGTTGGCCCTGTTGTTTTTCTATTACACTACTACATCTAGAAGTAAATTATTTAATTGCCATGCAGAAATATCACTGCTGCTAGTAACAGTTGCTCATCAGTTTACCAATGCTGTACTACTATGTTTTTGAACACAACTGTACAGGAAGTTTAATTTATAAAACATTCTCTAGACAATGTATAGGAGCAGTTATATCTAGCTCATATGGCACATGCTTATCTTCTATGCTAAATATCCTTCTTACTAGAAACAGAAAATATTAGTTGTTGGAGGCATTACATCTTTTGTAAATGTTAAGTTTTTTTAAGTAAAGTTAATGATAGTTTCTAGATGTTAAAAGTCAGGAATGAGCATGGGTGGAATAGATCATCTTATCTCCTGCCCCAAAACCATATGTTAAACATCCTGGCTTCCTTGCAGGGGGTTCAAAGACTTTAGCAGAGAAATACTCATCAAACTGGTTTAAGACACATCCCCCCAAATCCTGTCATAAAATTACAAAGAGACAGTCGTAAAATGGGGGGTGGGCAAACACGAATACCTCTAAATTACATTGGTTTGCCTAAATTATAAATAAAAACATACAAAACATTTATCAAGTTATATGCAAAATCTCACATCACAACACTCCACCCCGATGAATGTTTAGTACAATGTCTTTATAAACAATGTCTTTAAATTGTGCATAACTTGTGCATTGATTGGCAGTATTTGCTCTCCCAGTGTTAAAAGTTGTCCGTGACCATTTGTCCATTACATATCTTCTTTATTTGAAAGACAATCTGAAGAACTTGGAAGCGCTCCTGATGACTTGTATCTGCTCCAGCTTGCATCAACTCTTTCTGCAGTCTTCATATGTCATCAGATCTGGTGGTTCAAAATGAGACAAGTCCACACCTTCCACTAAACTAGCCCACTACAATTTAGTCTGTTGTGTGAATTCTTAATCTGTACTTGTTCTCTGTCTAACTGCTAAATAGACCCATGTCCCAAACTATCTGTTTAAGCATATGCAGCTGTACAATTAACATCAAAATTTGAAAGGTAACATGCCACAGGTGCCAGTACAACCACTTCTGCCCAAGTGACAGCACATGTGCCACTGCATAAACTGTTCACAAACCAACATTTGTGGCCCCTCTGCACACATTTGGGGTTGACTTAGTTGCCTCTTGTGCTTTCCTACCCATGGTGCAACTCTTGACTGCCATCAGCCTTTACCAGTATAGGCTGGCATCACCACCATGAGACATCAAAGCTATGCAACTCTCATCATTCCCCCCGTAGGCCACCCCTAGAGTTGTTTGCTCACCATATGCATACTCGTTGTGCTAAACACCTCAGTTCAGAATTGGCCCACTGGTCTTGTGCCTGTACCACAGCCGACAATCTCAGCAGGGCTTCCGTATTTTCCCAATTAGACTATACCTAAACATCGGAGCCCATATGTCTTGCAAATGTACCAGCTGCACCTGCTTTCCTGAAAAGTTCACCAATTTGCTCAGTATACCTTTTCTTATATTAATTATCCCACTTAATTAATTAATACCCAGAATGTATACTTTATGAGCCCAAAATGAATCCCCTTATTTTGGCATTCCTAACTGGTTTGTTCAGTTTCCACCCCTTGGAATATAAATTTGCTGCAGTAATGAACAAACCTTTCCTTTTAAACTATAGCTATTGTGACTAGTCCTATTATTGCATGACTTGTGGACTTGTTACTCACTTAAACCCCAGTAAGTGGCTTTTCTTGCTGTCTCTTCAGTTCTTCTTCATGTCTTTGTCTTTATTCTTTACATGTTGTCTTTTCTTCATTCTGCTATGTAGGTAGGTCTGCAAAATGGAAGGTGACAAAGCAGTTTCTGTCCATCTCATTTTCTTGGCTGTCACCTGGTGCCAAACTCAAACTTTGCTTCCAGGCATTCATTGGAACAGCTTGGCACTAGTGCCATGCCACTCAATGTGCCAATGGTAACCCGATCTCCTGCATGGATTTTACTCTGCTAATTGCCTTCACTATTTATTACCTGCACCAAACCAAAGTCCATAAAACCTTACAATAGAAGTTGATGAAACAGAAATAACTGTTTTCCTTTCCTGTCTTCCTGCTACCCTTCTATTTTTTTCATTGCCTGTGTGTCCTTTTTATTGTATGGTAACTGCTACCTGAAAGTGTGGGCTGAAACCTCTCCAGAATCCAAGTTCTAAATCCAGCATTTCTCCTAAAACTGACCTGTGCTCTTTACTAAAGACCAACTCACTTTTCTCCATTTTATTGCATGGAGATTCATAGGCTGTCTTTTTGAACAACTGGTCAGTCAGGTTTCGAATTACTGAACCTAAGTGTGTGTGCTTTTTAATTACTGCTGGCCCCAGCACAGCTGTTAGGACCTCACACCCCTGTGCATTCCTGGCTTGCTGGCTGAGCTTCCTGCTGCACCATCCCCATCCTTTGTTCTTTGGCTTGTCCTGATTCATTCAAACCAACTCCTAAACTGGTGCACTTTCTTTCCAACTCAGACATTCTTGCACTAGCACATTCAGACCTTTCACACACAAGCACTTGAATTCCTTTCATTTCCATTGTTCTTTTTTTAATTCCACACTTTCTTTACTCAGTATCCTTAAGCCAATATCCAGTTCATGCCCTCTAGTCAACAATTGCCATTCACACTCACCAGCTTCTCTGCCTTCTATCTGATCTCTTTGTCCTAAATCAAATTTCAATGCAGCACTGGTTACCTTTCCTAACAGTGGTGAAATATCTATCAGTGTAGCATGCTCTTTAAATACTGGACAGACCTCAGAATTACTTGGAGATTGTGGTGCAGTGGAGAATAAAGGAAGAAAACACCCTTGATGTTTTCCTTCCTTTCATCTCTCTCCTTTTCCTCACACTCACATTCCCACTCTTTATCTGAGCACTCATCTGTCTCATGTAAGTCACCCACCCATGTTTTAGGGTTCCAGTCCGATCTGGTTACTACTGCCCTAACTTTCACCATGGGTGGTTTTCTCTCCTTGTTTCCCCTGCTTTCACTGCTTTCTACTTTAGCAGTGGGTGTTCTACATGCTAACACTTCACAATTATCACACCAACTGTTACATCTTTCAAAACTCTCACTCAACATTCCATAACTTTCACTTTCATTTACTTTGCTATTTTCTAATAATAATACAAAATAGTACACCTCTTATAACAGCAGTTGTCTTCTTTAAACCTGATCTATGTTTTCTTGCTTTTAATCCTTCCAGCCCCCTTCCATTTTGTGGCACACTCAGCTCAGCTTCTGCTTTCTCTACCTGAACTACAGGTTTCCTAGCTTTAGCCTGCTTGCCTCTGCCACTCCACTGGAAGATGGCTGACTTTAAAATGAACTTAGGCATTTCTAAGTCTACAATTTACTCTAATACAATTTGCCAAATTGTTATGGGTTGGCCTACTTTTGCCCCTGTAAGCAAACATACACATACATACACAAAGATCCTAAACGAATAAGTACCGTATGAATGACGATTGCATGTCCCATCACTCCCTAGCACTTTAACCACTTAAATGCCGTATGAATGACGCATGCATCTTTCATCACTTCCTAGCACTTTAATTAGGGACTCACTACGACCAGCACTAACAAACATGCGGGTGTCCTTGTGACACACATGAAGTCTCTACACTTTGTTGGTTATATTCCATTCAGCAACCAAACAATGTTTTACTTCCACCGCATTTGTACACTGGGTGCCCTAAAATTCACATACATAAACAAACACATACATCAAAAAAGTATTTGCAAACAGGGTGCAAAACATGGTTACCCCAAAATCCTACCTGACTACACCAATTGTTTTATCTTGGTAGAGTAATATATATATTGCTCTACTTTCCCCTAATGTATTATTAATATGTAGCCTTAGAATGCCTAATCTCACAGATTTACCACTGTATATAACTTATCCCCACCTTCCCTTCTATATCTATAACCTCAGGCAATTAGATGTAGTAAAAAGACAAGCAGGAGATAAGTTACACATAAAATAATGTATTACTGGTAATATTCATAAATAATAACAAAATGCAAAGTACATTTGAATATTGGCAACCATACAACCTGATAAAATGGTGATGTGTAATTTAGGTGGCACACAGACTAGTTACTTAAAATGTCTCTAGTTAAGGCATTATTGGTGCTCAGCTTTCAGCCATATGTCTGTTCAATATGGCTGCTGAGCTGTGCTCTTCATTGTGTTGTCTTCATCATCACAGGTTACCAAGAGAGATGCTTCTTCATCATATGTTGGTTAAAGGGAGAGAATGTGGTTGAGCAAGCAAATTTATAGGTTTTCTGTCCAAACCCTCCAGCCAATCCAGACAGCCATATCTCAGACCAATGGGTGGAATAGATCATCTTATCTCCTGCCCCAAATCCATATGTTAAACATCCTGGCTTCCTTGCAGGGGGCAAAATCTCACATCACAACAGCAGCCAATCGTTCTAGACCAAACTGTTCTAGGTTGATGGTCCTCTGGAATATGTAGGTCTTCAACAGGAAGGGTATGGTCTAAGAGGGTGGACAACGAATGTAATATCAACAGTGGAGTGGCAGTTAGTGTTTCATTCTGCAAGGAGGGAAGAGAGAAGGCATTATATCACATCGCCAGCCTGTGGTTCTGCAGGTTATTACCTCCACCTAAGCCCTTAACCTGTCTCCCATGTGTAAGTGCATGCCAGTACCTTTCTTGACAATCTAGGTGAATTGGATCGGCAGAATTGCCTGTTTTCTTTACAATTGTTCCAATGTTCAAGAGCAAATAAAACTTACAGCCCAGGTAACTGTATCTTTAAAAAATATTTTCTTTTATAGTTCATGAATTTGGCTCAGTGCTCAATATATACACACTATAGTTCAGTATTTTAGAGGTTCTCTGGGTGGTGTCCATGCTATAAAGTAGAACTATCAAATGAAGGTCATTTCTGTTTTCTTGTTTGCTGAATTCCTGAGAGGTCATTTTAGGTATCTAGTGTCATTTTGGGGCCAATAAAACTGAGATGTTGTATTATTTAATTGAATGTACAGAGCCACCTTAAAATAGTCCAAAGCTATCACGATCATCGAACTCCTTACTTGATATGTGTTTGCGCCTTGTTGTTTGAGTGACTGGTCTTATACAGATGAAACTGAACAAGGCTCCTGGGGAAAGCACATCCAAAAAGATAGCAAAGTAATATAATTATACCAAGCAATAAACCTTCAGCATTTGGATTTGTGTGGGGACTCAGGATTTATTAGAAGTGCAGGCGACATTTGTAACAGGAGATAGCCTGTCTGTTGCACTCAAAAAAGACAAGACCTGGTCTCTGCCCGCAGGGCTCTTAATTAAAAGCAGCAACTCTTGAAGAAACGTCTGCCATTCGTAGGACAGCCTTGGGAGCAAGCAGTCTGTTGCATTTTTCATGATTTTCATGAAATATTAGTGGCTGCTTCCTCGGTGAATCAGACTGTCTTCATCTTTGTCAATCTAACAGAGCCCATTGCTAAAGGTAATTAGATTCTGTGAGGAATGCTACAAAGTCAGAAAGAATACTTTCTGCCTGCTCAGAGCCAGCATTTTGCCTAATCCTTCCTCAATGATGAAGCAAGATGTGGGGCTGAGATTCCCTCCTAAGTACATTACGATAGTTTTATTGAGTTATTCCCCTGAGGGACTTTCATTATTGGCAAACAATGCTTAATGCAACTTGCATTCCTGAAAAGCATTAACTGATGCTCTATTCTATCTGCATGCAGCTGTTCCACTATGCATATTTCAGCTTTTCTTGACATGCTTATGAGACCACTAGATGACGGTCTCCCTTCGAACATAAAAGATACTAACCATGCTCTCCAGTTGTTTGACAGTTTTAGGTTTCACTGTCTTGACTGCTTTATTTTTACCTCTCTGTACTCCGTCTTTCCTCACAATGGAGTTCTCATTGACCTCAGACAGGCATTCAACAGACATCCAGTGCAGGATCATCTCGCAAACACACTCATCAGATGGGCAGAAATGGTTCTAACCCTCAGTTTCTCTTTTGATAATAACTTTTTTCAGTGGTGTTACCACCATCTTCATCAGTTGAGTGGCATTTTCTTTTTGTTCCTACATAGGCTTGGTTTCTACCCTTGTAAAAGATGAATTGATGATTATGTTGGTGCTGACGCTTGCTTCAGAATACAGCTACAAGAATTCATTAATGATTTTCCTAGTTTCCATTCATCTCTCAGCTTTACAGTCAACATTTCCACCACAAATCTACCATTTTTAGATATTAGCCTTTCTATAAGCTTTCCAGGACTTAAAACCTCTTTCTGTTTCAAGCCAATAGACTCAAACAGTTACCTTCTCTGCAGCTCCTTCTGTCCCTGTCATACTAAAATCTCTCTGCATCTTTCACGGTCCCTTAGAGTTCACTGCCTCTACAGTGATGAAAGACATAGAATGAGAGGTTTCTTCATTGACAAAGGATACTCTTCTCAAATTGTGGAGAGGGCACTCAATCAGTCTGGGAGTAGACCTTGTAACATCCACTCTAAGAAGAACCCCAATAATAAAACACACTGATCCTCCCTTAATACCCTAACACTCTATCTTTCCCTCAGGTCACCAATCAAAATTTCCTTATTTTGCAGACTGATCCTTTCACAGAAATCTTTTCTCCCTAACCCTTCCTTGATCTCCATCCATCAACCACCTAATCCTATGCAAACTTCTCATTTACAACTAACTTCACAGAGGAGAGCCACACTCTTCACCAGGTACTTTGAGCTGGATTTTCTTATTTGTTTTTTGGATTTCCCTTTTGATTTGTGTTTTTGGATTTGTTTGCCTTTATATTGCCTTGTATACATATCCTTTATTGGTCTTCTGAGCATTTTACCATTCCTGTCTTTTTTGTTAATAAACTTTCCAGTTATAAAGATTCATTGTTGCCCTTTGTTTATAGGCCAGGGTTTTTATAATTTCCCTCCCTTGTAAGGCATCTTTGTAAATCCTGGGACTTGATTGCATTTTCAATCTTTTTAAGCTAGCTCTCCTTTCATAGGCCTGTCTAGGCCAAAACCTGCTGTTTTGCGTCAGTTGAAGGTCTGGATGGCTTTGACTGAGCCTCTTCTGGGCTGGCCAGCAAACGTCCTAGGCTGTTTTTGTGGTTTAATTTAGAAGTGTCACACTCTTTCACCATGTTTGGAACTCCTGATCATATCATAATTAAATGACAAAGCTCAGGATGCATAGCAGTAATTGTAGTCAAAGAGCAGAGCAGTAAGTTGAAATCCAAAAAGGGGTACACGTAACTAGACATAAGAAACATGAGAAGTAAATTGTAGTCAGAAAGCAAAAGAAACTACAAGAACTAGTAAATTCCATAACTAACAATGTGAAATAATGAATTGTTTTTTTTTTCTTTTAGGTGTCCTAATCTGGGATGAATAGGTATGCATGGAACTGCCTCTCATAATTAAGTTTGTGTAATTTTATTTTGAAACTACTAACGTCTTAATGTCCACTATTTCCAGGATCTTCTGTTTCTAACAATTTGAGAGCCATCGTTAGCACCACATCACATGTTTCAAAGGTTAGGGCTTCATGGATCTTGACCAGTGGGTAGTCGTTGTGACAGGATTAGAACACTAGAAAATCCTTGATGAGAACAGGCCATTCAGCCCAACAAAGCTCGCCAGTCCTATCCACTTATTTCTTCCAAAAAACATTGTCGCGTTTTGAAAGTCCCTAAAGTCTTACTGTCTACCATACTACTTGGTAGCTTATTCCAAGTGTCTATCGTTCTTTGTGTAAAGAAAAACTTACTGCTGTTTTTGCGAAATTTACCCTCAACAAGTTTCCAACTGTGTCCACATGTTCTTGATGAACTCATTTTAAAATAACAGCCTCAATCCACTGTACTAATTTCCTTAATAATTTTAAACACTTCAATCATGTCACCTCTTAATCTTCTTTTGCTTTTAATCTTTCCTCATAATTCAACACCTGTAGCCCTAGTTACTCTTCTCTGGACCTTTTCTAGCACTGCTATGTCCTTTTTGTAGCCTGGAGAGCAAAACTGTACATAGTTCTCAAGATGAGGCCTCACCAGTGCATTATAATGGTTGAGCATAACCTTCTTGGACTTTTACTCCACACATCATGCCATATAACCTAACATTCTGTTAGCTTTCTTAATGGCTTCTGAACACTGTCAGGAAGTCAATAACTTAGAGTCCACTATGACTCCTCAATTCCTCTCAGAAGGTGTACTCTCGATTTTCCATCCGCCCATTGTGTATTCAAACCTAACATTTTGACTTCCTATGTGTAATACTTTACATTTACTGACATTAAATTTCATCTGCTATAGATCTGCCCAAGCCTGTATGCTATCCAAGTCCTTCTGTAATGACATAATAGATTCAAAATTATCTGCTAATCCACATCTCTTGGTATTATTTTCAAACTTAACCAACTTGTTACTTATATTCCTATCTATGTCATTTATATACATTAAAAATAGCAGTGGCCCTAGCACTGACCCCTGTGGAACACCACTCTTAACGTCAGCCAATTCTGATGAGGTTCCTCGCATCATCACCCTCTGCTTCCTGTGTCTGAGCCAATTCTGCACCCATCTAAAAATATCACCCTGAATTCCCACTTCTTTTAATTTGATGCCCAACCTCTCATGTGGCACCTTATCAAATGCTTTCTGAAAGTCAAGATAAATAATATCATATGCTCCGATTTGATCACTTTTGTTGCCTCCTCATAGAATTCCAGCATGCTAGGAAAACACAACCTCCCTCTTCTGAACCCATGCTGACTGTTCTGAATAACTCCTGTCCATGCCAGGTGTTGTTCAATCTTATCCTTAATAATTCCTTCCATTAATTTACCTGTGATGCATGTTAACCTTACTGGTCTATAATTGCTTGGATCTGCCCTGTCACCCTTTTTATATAATGGGATGATATTTGCCATTTTCCAGTTCTTTGGAATCTCTCCAGTGCGCAGTGACTTTCTAAAAATATGTGTCAAGGGTTTATATATGTACTCACTAGCTTCCTTAAGAACTCGAGGGTAAATATTATGTGGTCCTGGTGATTTTTTTTATTTCAGTTTATATAATCTGAGCAGTACTTCTCCCTCTACAATTTCCAAATCCCTCACTACCTCCTTAGTAGTCAAGTTTACCTCTAGGAGGTAAAGGTCAGCTGGCGGCTCCTTTCGTTATCTACAGATACAACATCTTAAAAATTAAAAAAATGAAGAAACAAATTCTTTGCTTTTGTGCTTCTTGCAAGTTTCATTTGGCTTGACCTCTTTGCCTGTTTTCACAGCTTCGATTCCTGTCTGTTGTTAGGATTTGGTAGATAGGTTTATTTTTATTTGTTTTGATTTCATTTTTTTTACATGCTTCTCCTGGTTAGCTCAGTCAAAAAAATCACCTATCTATTCCTCAGCAGGACACTGGCTTTTTAAAATATCATCCTAGTGATATCATGATACACAACCTACAGAGTGTGCCACAAAAGAAAGTGAATCATTTTTAACAATGTTACAAACAAAAGGAAGAAAAAGATAACATAGCCATGCAGTCACATGACCACACACAAACTGTGGCGGCATAGCGGCACAAACTCCTCACAGACAGCGGACAGGAAAAGAAAGAATATAACTGGAACCTTGGTTTGCGAGCATAATTCGTTCCGGAAATGTGCTCGCAATCCAAAGCACTCGTATATCAAAGCGAATTTCCCCATAAGAAATAATGGAAACTCAGATGATTCTTTCCACAACCCTAAACTATTCATATAAAAATGATCAATATAAAATATAAAGTAAAAATAAATAAAACAAATTAACATGCACTTTATCTTTGAAAAGAATCATGGCTGGTGTGAGTGAGTTTCTAAATTCTTGTGGGATCTCACCCAATAGAACAACTTGCGGAAGAGCATCCCGAAGCAACCGCAGGCACCCAGTGCTGTAGCAGTTTGTTGTAAAAGCTAATGCGAAAAGATCGCGGTCATGCTATAAGCACCTGCAGTTGATGGGTGATGCAAGGAGCAAGGAACATTATAAATGAGGGCACAGTATTACTTGGCCACTAACCTGGCATGACCCTGCCTGACTGCTGTGTCTGTGTATAAGTGAGTGACAGATCCCACTACAGTAAATAACCGCACTGTTCCTGTTTCAAGTTGAATAAAGATGGTGTTGCTAAAGTATTGAGACTCAGCTTCGTGTTTTGGGGTGCAAGACAGGGACTCACACGTCACAGCACACACATGTGGTCACAATGCTGATGTTGACTATATGAGTGAGGCAGAGAAGAGAGAGAGAAGAACCATCAGCTCAGTTGTGATCACATGACACTCGGCATATACGGACTTCTCATACTGCAAGACCTCGCTCATTTATCAAGTCAAAATTTATTAAAAATTTTAACTCGTCTTGCAAAACACTCGCAAACCAAGTTACTCGCAATCCAAGGTTCCATTTGTACATGAAAAATGAGAGCCAACTCCTGCTGAAGATTAACTTACATCACTTCACTTAGTGAAGAACAAGCACGTTTTAACCAAACATGCACAGACACAGACAGCCAAGGTAAAGTGAGACTTCTTTTACGTGCACAAGCTGCCTTGTTCTAATGTTATTTTCTATCAGCTGTTCTATTTGGAGGGCAAATGAATATGCAGTATTATACTGTCAGTGTACAGTATATCTTGTCACTGTAAGTAGTTCAAACATTCAAACATACATGTTGCCTACTGTAGGTATTGGCTGCAAAAGCTTTGTTGTGAAAAACTGAGATTTGGAACTTTGTGTTATTTGTGCATCTTTATTTTGTAAAGATGTTATTTATTTTTACTAATTTTTGAGTTTATTATTTGAAAATAGCAGAATTTGCACATTATTTTATATTTTTGTTGGTCTTATTACAACATTTCTAATCTATTCTAATTAGTCTTTTCACCAAATACTTTTTTACTCTTACTTGAGTAAATTTTTGGATGACTACATTTTACTTCTGCTTGAGTGATATTATTTTGAAGTAACGCTACTCTTACTTGAGTACAATTTTTGGCTACTCTACCCACGTCTGCTCAAAAGACACGGGTCTGCAAACTCATTAAAAATTCCTTTAATTGTGAAGAGTTATTTTTAAATTCAGCCATGAGCACAATAAAAAAAGAATTCAAATGTTTCTAATGTGTCACATTTAAATACAAAATTGAAAGTAAATTTAATTAAAAAGTTTCAAAAATTACACAATTTTTTATTTATACTATATTACCTGTGGAATAAGCGCTTGGTTGACGGCGACCCGACACAGACTGATAACAGAGGCACAGGTGAAAAATTAACACAAATATTTATTCTTGGTGTTCTTCAGCCATGGTGCGAGTCTTCCCCGTGTCCCACAGACCCTACACAGTCCCCAAAACACACACCAAAAGAAAATACCCAAAAACCACACTCTTCTTTCTCCACTCCCCCCAGGCAGCTTCATCCTTCTCTTCCCAATTCTGGTGACCTGAGTAGTGGCCGCAGGCTCCATTTATAGCCCTCCTGGAAGTGCTCCAGGTGGTAACTGGCCTAATTATGCTGCACTTCCGGGTGTGGCTGCATTCCTGCCCACATGATCTCGTTAAGCCGTGCAGCTCCTCCAGGTGGCGGCCACGGAGCCCAACAGGTCTGAGCCCTGAAATCCCACACCTGTGGCCCGATGTAACCCAGGAGGGCTGCCACCCCGCATTCCAGGGGACATAGTGTGCATCTCATGGCAGCTCCCCCGGTCTCAGTGTCAAAGGGGTATCCCAGCCAGGCATGGGTCCCCGGCCGTCCGCCACATACCCTAAATTAATTTAATATGAAAATGTTTAGTCCATTTCTTATTTTTTCTTTAAATGTAAAGAAAACAACAATATATATTCATTGACTTACATATAACTTTCTAGTTTTTGTCATTTGGTGGACTGTCACTTGTCCACTAATTCTGGCAAATCCTTCCCTATGATTTAGCCAGCAGTAGTCCACCATCCACTGACATCCCAGCATCCCTGGTACCTTCTTAAAATGTCTTTGCTATCCTGATGCTCTTTACTCACTGCTCCAAAATTATCAGAGAAAAATTCCAAAAGCAAATCCAAAAAGTGAACTTTAGACTCAGATTGGAATTCAATTTCTTAAACTTAACTAATATATTTACAAAAAAAACAGATTTAATTTGGTTCTTTATTGTTTCCTAAAGATTTAGAAATGATTTCTCTAAATGATACCTGAGCCACTCATTCCAGGTTGTTCCTCAGAAATCAGTTTTCAGTTTTCTAATTCTGATATAAATGTCAGTCAGTCATTTATAAACCCGCTAGTCTTGAACTGGGTTGCGGGGGTGTGCTGGAGCCTGTCCCAACTAGCATAGGACACAAGGCAGGGACAAACCTTGGACAGGATGCCAGTTCATAGCAGCTCCTGTAAGAAACTTTAGGGCTTTCTCCTTTTCATTTGCTCTCCCCAAGTATATTTTAGCTTCTAGGCTGAACAAAGACAGAAAGATGATCTCTTTTCCACTCTATGGATTTTTGCAGTTGCTGGACTGTTGTGCCCAATTCCACTTAACGCCAACCACATTCCCTCCAATAAGGATGTGTGACATGATGCAGGCCACAAGTCATGTTCCCTTCATTCTGTCCCCAGAAGGACAAGCTATTCTTTTTACACTCTGGTAAGTACCCCTGTAATGTTTCACTTGGGTATTCCACTAGTATAGAGCATCTTTTCTTACTAATCAACCCTCTCATCCCCTTATAGTATAAAATTAGCATGAGCTGCTGGCTCATCCGCTCCGTGGTTCACATTGACCGTGTATCACGCTACAACCGTGCCTCGGGTGCATAAACCCGTGCAGCTGTACATCTGTCAGCTTACCAGAAAGTTCCACTCCAGACTTCCTCTTCTTTCTAAGGTAAGTGCCTTCATAACTATTTATAAAATAGACAGCCAAAAATAATTATCTTTGTTCAACAAACTAAAGCTTGTGATGTCACACCTCTAAAAATTATTTGGATATTATTTTTAACAGTGATGAAAATAAGTAGCATTCTCGTGTGCTGCTATTTTATTTTTCTCATGGACACTGCCACTGTCTTCTGTGATCACATGCTATTGGAAATATAGTAAGTACAGGTTTACAAGTTGGAAATTCAATGAGAACAACCTACGATCACAGAGCTCCAATTCCAGACTATTCTAAGAAAACAAAGCTATCTGAATTCATTGACTTGTGACATAACATTGACCTTTTGCTTCAGTCAAATGTACACAATGAGAAATAAAACCCATTCAGCTAGAAATGGCATTTTTCAGTTGAATTGCTTGTTATTTTTATTAAAAAATATAAAATTTATCTTTAATTGCTTTTTTACAGACCAAGTAATAAATCAACACCAGTCTCGTGTTTTTCTGAATCATCCGACTGGAAGTTCAAATGAACACACTTAAGTTGGACGGTGAAACATCACAAGTTGGCACTCCGAATACTCTAATGCATTCAGACATTGTCCTCAAGGCAAACTCTGAATGATGTGGGGCTAGATGTTTGGGCTGGGTCTAGACGTCCCAGTCTCAGTTATTTCCACAGTTGATGCCACTGTGTTCAGACACTGTTCTTACTGCAGCCTGTCAATCGGCCCAGAGTTGACCCATAGTCTGCAGCAAGGTCTACTTGTGCATTAATGTGCAGTGATTTACTCTTCTTGCCACATGTGTTGCTCACAAGTCTTTTCATATCATCCTGGGCATCACAGCTCCAACCAAGATCATGAACTAATTGAGAAAAGTCCAAGAAAAAAATGAAAAGCCATTCCTTTGAATGTGAAACTACAATAAACATGAACTGTTCTACCCTGCTTTTCCCAGAAGAGTGGTAAAATGTACATTATATGTTTTAATTCAATTAAAAGCAGATCTGATGTAAACATTTAGTTTTCCATTTTTCTTCACAAATATGCTGGTTATCTTTAATTGCTTTCATTTGCAGACCAAGCAACAAATCTACAGAATCCAATAAAAAGATATATGTGTTTTTGCTGTTTTATACTTTAATAAAGCATTACACTCACTGGCCACTTTAATAGGTACACCTGTTCAACTGGACTGGCATCCCAGCCAAGATGTAACAGTGACCCTTACCCAATTGGCAGGCTGATGTAATAGAAGGACTGGGTAGATAATGACTGGTGAATATTTTCTCCCCCAGTATGCAAGGTGGTGGGATCCCTGGACTTTGGTACCCATTTGAATACCCACAGGGCATGGTGGGAACTGGAATCCCCAAGTACAGCCTTGTTGGGTTCAATGGGTGTCGCCAGGAGATGCTGCAGGGGTTTACAATCCTGGCTTTGTGGTAGTTCTGCCTGATCTAGAAGTGCTTCCAACAAAACTATGTCCCAAAACCAGAAGTGTTCCTGTGTTTGAGATAAAAGTAGCTGCTTCACTTCACCTCAGGGACTCAGGAGGCAGCGGATGACACTCATCAGGAGGGTGGAAGGAGCAAAAGAATATTGTAGATATAATTGTGTGTTTTTGGTTGTGTTCATAAAAATGTGTTGGTGAGGAAGACAAATCCTTTATATGAACCTGTACCTGTAGTTTGGGGCTCAGTGATGCCCCTTTGTGCCCACAATGAAAATAAGCTGTAACTAGAGATGTGTTTTTAGCACTAGATACTGTAATTAATGTTATAATTCTTTTTTGGATCCACAAAAATTGAAAACCAGGACGTTCATGACACTGAGCATTTCTACCAAAATCATTTTGACTTACATCTGTTTTATTTCAGCTTTGGCCTGATGATATGGTTCCCCACTCCGGGTACTCTGTGCCTAACAGCTCATCTCCAGACCAACCATCTTGGTCGGATATTTGTATGCCTTCAACTGACCAGATCTATTGGCCTGAGCCTCAGTTACCTGCCCCTGATGATAAGTGTTGGTTGGACAGTCTCCTGGAGAACCGCTCAGTATCTGACATCTTTTTACATGCTAATGATGTTCCGGGGAGCCTAACAGGGGCTGAGGAGATAGCCATTCAGGCCATGCAACAAGAAGAGGCCATGGACGCAGTGGTAGAGGCTCTGGTCGCTTGGAAAATATCACCCAAGGATGCTGATTATGCGGGTATGGACCTTGAACAAACTGAGGACCCTTGGTTGAAACATTTCGAAAGGCTCTGAAGCTGGTCAAGAGTTTGATTGCGGCTCTGCTGGATGTAATAGTTGATCAGGACCTAAAAAGTACAAGTCAGGGATGTTTAATAGACCATCCTATCCAGATACAGCATACATGTCTGTTTGAGCCTGACTCTGTTTATTGGGTTGGCCGTTTTCAAGAGGCCCTGTCTGTTTTCCGCACTCCCAAGACTCTGGGTTGCTTCAACATCTTTCTTCCTTTTCACAAGATTCACTCATTTGTACAAAATGCTGTCGATGACCTGAAAAATTAACATTCTATTAATGAGGCTATTGTAGAAGCCTTTCATAACATGGATGATGACTCTTACTCAAAAATATCTGAAATAGCCGATGCTTCATCTAAACGCCATTTTTCTGTACCTGATATGTCGGATGTACCTTTGGGGTTTTACGGGGAATAGATGGAAAAATCAGATGAAGTTTCTGAACTGAATGTACCTGTGATATAACATGTTTTTGTCTGGCTTTAATCATGCTGTTTAGCTGTAATATTATGTTTTGAAGTGGTTGGTGAAGCATAGAATTTTAATATTGTTTTTGAAAATTACCAATAAAGGACCATTTGCTTTTTAAACCATTGACATTTTTCTTTCACTATCGAGGATAGAAGGTTACATGAAAAAATTTTATTATAATCTGGCAAATCCTGGCAGCTTTGGGGGAAAAGACTCTGAAAAGAGCTCTTGAGGTTTCGGGTCAGAAAAGTAATGACCATCAGGTGTCGGATTGGTTATCTGGTCAATATTCTTATACAATTCATAAACCCGCTAGAAGGCATTTTAGGAGAAATAAGGTTTATGTATCTGATATAGACTCGCAATGGCAGGTGGATTTAGCGGACATGACAAATATGTCTGAGCATAACCGGGGTTATGAATATTTGTTAACCTGTACCGATGTACTTTCTAAGTATCCATGGGTA
Source organism: Polypterus senegalus (assembly GCF_016835505.1). Lineage (NCBI taxonomy): Eukaryota > Metazoa > Chordata > Cladistia > Polypteriformes > Polypteridae > Polypterus > Polypterus senegalus. The sequence goes on from NC_053154.1 coordinate 298,660,612, forward strand.
TGGTCCCTGAAGAACAAAACTGGTAAAGAAGTAACAAGAACCTTCCAAGATATTCTGAGCACCGGTCAAACTCCAAAGAAGCTCCAGACCGATAAGGGGAGAGAATTTTTAAACCAAGATTTTCAAAAGCTGCTAAAGAAGATTGGGATAAAACATTACACCAGGGGGTGACCACACTTTTTCAGCTTGCTTTTAAAATGACCAGGTCAAAATGATCTACCTACGTTAAAAATTTTAAAAATTATATATATAATTAATTTTTAAAATTTTTAATGTAGTTAGATCATTTCGACCTGGTCATTTTATATATATTTATTTTATATATTTCATTTTATTCATATACTCAGTATATATATATACTGAGTATACTTTATACATAAAGTATATGTTGACGTTACCTTGCATAACTGAATAACCTTTATGGCACAATAACAATTCAATACATTTATGGTCACTACAGTATTTGGATTTAATAATCTTCATGTGGGAAAAGGCTGACTCGCATAAATAAGTAGAGCCGGATAATGTAGTCTTCGTATGCTTAATGATCGAGTGACTCACCCGGAACAATGCTTCGGTGTGTCTGCCTTTGCTTTTGAATTCAGCCGAGTGAAAAATGACAGCTGTCCGTCCATCCATCCATTTTCTAACCTGCTGAATCCGAATACAGGGTCACGGGGGTCTGCCGGAGCCAATCCCAGCCAACACAGGGCACAAGGCAGGAACCAATCCAAGGCAGGATGCCAACCCACCGCAGGACACACACAAACACACCCACACACCAAGCACACACTAGGGCCAATTTAGAATCGCCAGTCCACCTAACCTGCATGTCTTTGGATTGTGGGAGGAAACCCACGCAGACACGGGGAGAACATGCAAACTCCACGCAGGGAGGACCCGGGAAGCAAACCCGGGTCTCCTAACTGCGAAGCAGCAGCGCTACCACTGCGCCACCGTGCTGCCTAACAGCTGTCCGATTAACTGCAATTTTAGTTCCCTCTCCTTTCTCTGATCGCTTTTTGGAAGGAAGTCAGTTTCATAGTTTTTATGAACAGTTCAAAAGTACCTTTCCACATTTTGCTTCTTTGGAATAGCAATGATAGATTGACAGATCAGACAAACGCACTTCGATTGTGACATCCATTCATCCATTTTCCAACCTGCTGAATCCAAACACAGGGTCACAGGGGTCTGCTGGAGCCAATCCCAGCCAACACAGGGCACAAGGCAGGTTCCAATCCTGGGCAGGGTGCCAACCCACCGCAGGACACATACAAACACACACTAGGGCCAATTTAGAATCACCAATCCACCTAACCGGCATGTCTTTGGACTGTGGGAGGAAACCGGAGCACCCGGAGGAAATCCACGCAGACACGGGGAGAACATGCAAACTCCACGCAGGGAGGACCTGGTAAGCGAACCCAGGTCCCCTAACTGCGAGGCAGCAGCGTTACCACTGCGCCACCGTGCCGCCTGATTGTGACATTGTGAGAAAAAAAATCATCTTCTAATTCCACATCCAGCCCATACCCACCCCAAACATTTTTTTTTAAATCTCTTCTTTAGTCGATATAAATTGGAAGGCTAACTAAATCACTTAGATAGCCAGAGTTTTGCAGTAGCTTGCACGTTTGATTGTGCGTGCGGGATGACCAATGTGTTGGAGACCTCAGACTGGCCGCCCTGTATGTCAATCAAGTGGCAAATGTCATAGGGGGAATATATGATAGACTAACGTTTAAATTTTTTTTTTAGTGCAACGCAATCTACCTGCACTACCTTGGTGATCTACTGGTCAATCACGATCGACGTCTTGGGCACCCCTGAATTAAAGGCATCCATAGTGGAGAAATTTAACCGCACACTAAAATCTAAAATGTTGAACTATTTCAGTGCGTATAATACAAGAACTTACATTGATAAATTGTCGAATCTAGTATATTCTTACAACAAAAGTTATCATCGAAGCATAAAAATGGCTCCTTTTGATGTAAACTCATTAAATTCCTAGAAAGTTTTCAAAAACTTATATGACTTAGCCAACCCCCAAGGTCCAATGTTGTTTAACTTCAAAGTAGGAGATACAGCTAGGGTGTCTAAAACCAGACATCTTTTTGCGAAAGGTTATGAACAAACATTTTCAGATGAAATCTTTACCGTATCTGAGCTTGCACCAAGGGCACCAGCTGTGTACAAACTGAAAGATTACGATGGTGAAGAGATCACCGGATCCTTTTACAACTCTGAATTACAGAAAATTAAAGTTAGTTCCATAGATGTTTGCAGGATTGAAAAAATACTGGCTAGGAAAGTTAAGAACAAAAAATTATTCATTTTAGTCAAATGGCTCAGGTGGCCAGAAAAATTTGACAATTGGATACCGGAGAGCCATGCCCAAGATGTTTAATAAAATCCTGAACGCTCATAACTGGCTCATCATTCTCTAGCGGTATATGATGGAGCGCAAAAGTTTTCTTGTGACTCTACCTAGCAACGCTTACTCAGACATTTTCCCTAACAACAAAATTTCCAATTTCACGACAAAGCTTGCTAAACCCATAGAATTAGAAGGTTCTTGGAAAGTCAGTCTAGTAGAAATACAATACCCACAATACCCGATATACCATCGACAAACCAGATAACGAATTCTACGTTTCAGCTCCAGGGATAAAAAAAATATTATTACATTCCATGTGGGTATTACGAAGGTATTCACGACCTACTGTGTTTTATGAATTCGACAACCTTAAGCCTGCCCACTTTGACAGATGTTGCATCTGGAACTGTCCCTTCTGAGAATCCTCTGAAATTCAGTTATAATGTGGTGGAAGAAGAGTCTACGTGGTACTGAGAAAAAGGATGAAACTATACACTTAAAAGCACAGCTGGTTCGAATATTAGGAGAGCATCCTGATCAGACTCGGGGGCTAACTTACAAGGCTCCTTTCCCCGCTGACATCAGGGCTGCCTTTTACACCTTGTACGTGTACGGGATATGGTATCTCATCAGAGAGTCTGAGACAGCTACGTGCCCCTTTTGAGGTGCGTTCATATAGAGGATCAAGTGAATTAAATTTACAACCATCATATACGACAAACCTCATTATGCCCCAGCCAGCAAGAATCATTTCGACACAGTAACTATTGAAATAAAGACGGACCAGAACAAAAATGTGCCATTTCAGTTTGGTAAGGTTATAGTGAAGTTGCGTTTCAGACCCGTCATGCATTGTATGCATGACTGAAACAATGAGGTCTTACCAGGACCCGACACCTTACATCCAATATTACCAGACCCAAGCAGGTAACAGATTACCGGGATTCTCTGGATCCCTTGTAATGTATGGTGGGGGGATTAGCGGTATATTTCAAGGGTTGTTTAGAAGAGCATTACCTCTCCTGAAAAAAGGATTTGACATCGCAAAACCACATATCAAATCTGCCGCTAAAAATATTGTAGAATATAATAATAATAATAAATGTATTTATATTGCACTTCATATTCTACAGGGTAAAAACAAAAATAATAAAAGAATAAAATCTATTTATACTTTAACAAAATATCTTTCTAAAAAGATGTGATCACCGGGGCTATATCAAGTGCGGCTGGTAGAGTCCAAGAAAAGCAGAATGGAGTGGGTTTGATGGTAATGAGAAAGACAAAACGCAAGAGACCACTGGGGTTGCTAAAAAGGCAAGGCACACCATTTTTACATCATTTTCTAAACATTGTCAGAAGAAGAACAAGCCTAAAGCAGGCAAAAAGAAGAGAGACATTTTTTAAGATAAGTTGACTTTCATACACAGAATGCCCGAAGAATGTGTCAAATCTGAACTGGACCTGTTTACAGTGCCTTTCACGTAAACGAGTGTAGATAAAAGTATATACGTTGAAGTCCCACCTCTCTCAGCCCTCTCTGAAGTAGCGCCACTAGAATTTCTCATAGCTGGAAATGGCAAATATTACATTGACTTGAATAACACTCTTTTACACCTAAGGGGTAAAATAGTGAACGCTGACAGGACTAACATAGCTGCAGGCGCAAAGGTAGGATTTGTCAACTACCCTATAGCCAGTTTGTTTTCGTAAGTTGATGTTACCCTGGGAGACCTCCTAATATCGCAGAGTTCAAATTGTTATCCTTACAGAGCTGTTTTAGAAGGCCTGCTAAATTACAGCCAGGAGAATCTTCATTCTCAGTTTGTTACAGGCCTTTTTTTTTTTACAAAGGATACACTTAACAAATTGGAAGAGATAGATCCTGATGGAGAAAACACCGGATTTAATAAAAGAAGTGTCTATGCGGCCGGTAGCAGGACTGATGAACTTCTGGGACAAATACATACAGATCTCTTTTTCCAGGAAAAACTAATATTGAATGGCATAGACGTGAAGATTAAAATGGTTTGGAATAAAGATGAATTCTGCTTAACGTCTGGTGATGTCGAACATTACAAAGTAATCATAACATCAGCCTCCCTGTTTGTAAAAGAAGTAAAAGTTTCACCGGCTGTGAAATTAGGGCACGCTCATGCCCTTACATCAGCCCAGTGGTTCTCAACCCTAGGGGGGCGCGAAGTAACAAAAAGGGGTGCGCGAAGATGTGAAAAAAGGAAAACAAGAATCAAAAATATGAAAAAAACATCTGTTGAAACCAAAACAAATTAACTTAAAATATATTCTGAAAATAGAACAATAAATATAGAGTTAGATAAATGTCGATAAAAGTTAAGTAGGTATAATAAAATCTATATTTCAAAAAAATGTTAGGGGGGGGCGCGATTAAATCTGTTATGAAAACTTGGGTCTCAAATACTTAAAGGTTGAGAAACGCTGCATCAGCCAATGCAAAATACCCTGTGGAAAGGGTGAATATGAAAGTATTCAGTATGCCAGTGGATATCTGAGTATGCAATCAAGAAAACCTTGTTCTGGGTAAACTACCAAAGTATGTGATGATTGGCATGGTTGGATAATGAGGATTTTTTCAGTTTCTTATACAAGGAATCTGTTCAATTTCAAACATAATGTTGTAGAGTTCCTGGCTCTGTACATGGACTGTGAACAAATTCCTGCCAAACCTTTTCAACCAGACTTTGCTAGCGGCAACAGTGCCAGTGAATACTATAACCTAGTATTGGCTACTGGTAAGCATTTGAAGGATCAAGCTCTGTCTATTACCCATTCAGAGTTCTCGCAAGGATATACTCTTTACGCTTTTAGTCTAACCCCGATCAAGAATGTGGTGATCATGTTTCATTAGTTAAAACTGGAAACATGAGATTTGAATTACACTTCCGCGTCCCTCTCCCACGGACCATCAGTCAAATAGTATATGCAGTCTTTGACAACATCATCAAAATCAACCAGAGATGTAATGTTCTGTATGACTACTAATAAACACCATGAATACAAAACAATTAACAGAACTGCTGTCCCAAAATCCCTACACTGAAAGATATTTCCATGGGGTGCTGGCGTGTGATCAACTACCAGAAAAAAATATTGCACTGCCAGCCATGTTCATAGTGAATACTCACCGCCAAAACCCAACCAGGGGAACAGGGGAATTTACCTCACAGAAGACGGCCAGGTTGAGTTTTTTGATTCCTATGGAAATCCTCCGGACTTTATCTATTTCCGAATGACATTTACTGTTTCTTAAGCAGAAACTGCAAACAAATCATTTACAACAACAGGCAGCTTCAAAGTTGGGTCTCGGACAAATACAGTCAACACTGCCTCTTCTATCTACATCAGAGGAAAAGGACTCCCGTATGCCTCTGTAATAAAAAAAGTATTCTGATAATGTAAGCAATAATGATGCTATGGTCTCTAAATTTGTTTGTTCCTGGCTTCCTTCACCGGGACGTTGTTTTATTCGGTACCCTTGCATGCAGAGATCAGAGACCTAAAAATATTTCAATAGACGGTTAAAGCATGACGACACTCTGTAATGACATAAAATTGTATTTAATAAACAAACAATTTTACAAATTAATAAGCAATCCAATCAAGTCTTTTTTTCTCGGTTTCCGTTGGTAGGGGCTGTAGTATATTGCAAGTCTGGACTTTTGGGGATTATGTAGTAATAAGAGATTATGGGTATTGGAGAGCTATTAGGAAGTAGAGACTAATAATAAAGCTGTGTAACATGTACTCTAAAAATGATCTCAATAAAAGGACCTGTTTGTTTACTACTTTGAACCTGTCTCCGTCTTCTTCCTTTTATTAGTACGATATTACTGCCCATAGATATAACAGGGGCTAACTTTAAGTTGATGAACAGGGAGGGGGGTGGCAGGTGGCTTAAAACTTTCAAGGAGTTCTCTTGTCTCGTCATTAGGCAGAACAGAAGATGGAATGTCAAAACCAGCCATGGCGTTTACAAATTCCTTCCAACCACGCAGTCGCCTATGCTCAGGTAGTGTATTAGATGCTGTATGATTACCTACCAAATGCACCATGTTGGATCCGACCAAAGGTTTACCTTCTAACAGCAGCTCTCCACGGTTATTCCAAAACGCGTGATTGGGATTGACAGACATTTTATGTAAAACAAATTCAACATTTTTCTTTGTTTTTATAGGAGCACTTCTCAAAACCTCTTGCCAAACCTGGGGCCTCTTGTATAACGGCGTGCGTAGAACTCGCACTATAACATGGCGTAAGCACAAAAGCCGAAATGTGCTTACGCACAGAAAAATCCAGATGCAGGAATCTGTGCGTACTCCAACTTCCACGTTCTTCCGCTATATAAATCCCGATCAGCGTGAAAACTAACGCTCGTGCACGCGCTTTATGTAACGGCCCAACTCCTCCCAGAATTACGCCTCTTTGAATATGCAAATCAATATAAATCACACTTAAGCTCAGTCTTCTGTAAAAAGACAATGGAAAAAGCACGGGGGAAAATATAACGATTTCAGCGAATACCAAGTGGAGGCAAAGGAAAAATATACTATTTGTTTAATTAAACCGTGGTATAATCAACAAAAGGAAGTTGATCGAGTGACATAGCGTGTTGGAGAAACTTGAAAGCTCAGATATCAGTCGCCGTGAAAAGGCAAGTCGTAGCCTACCGTCTGAGTGTCATAAGAAAGCTTTTTAGGGTACAGAGAAAAAAAAGGCACAGTGGGGAAAAAAAGCACGAAATGTCAACTTCAATCTCGAAATTTCCACTTTAATCACGTAGTTTATTTTGTCATTAAAGTAGAACATCATAAACGTCATCTTAAAATCATTTACTTAACCAGTTTCTCAAATCACATCGTAATTAAAGTAGCACATTAAATGCTTTGTTTTGTATTTGATCTTCTATGTGATCTACGTGTGTGAATCACTACTTGCTTCTTAAACCGTCTCTCTTCCTCCGACTGTACACAGAATCCATTACATTCGTGATATTACAGCTCTCTGAATAACTAAAATACTGAGATGTATACGTGATATTATTAAGAGTTAAAGCACGTTATTAAACATGGGTTTTACAGCGCAGTGATTGTGCACGACCATCGATGAAATTATTTATTGCAGCAGTACTCAGGGGCGGCTCTAGGTTTGTGGTGGCACTGGGCAGAAAAAGAATCGGTGGCTCCTTCGCCCGCCAATGTCAGTGAGGTAGCTTATGCACGGCGGATGGCCACGTCCGTTGCAGACACTAGCCGCCTCGTGCTCATGACACAAGCATTTAACTTTTGCAAATTTGCGCTGCATTTTTAGCTGTGTCGTTATTTTCTCTTTCTGTTTTATATTCAATATGTATTGGCGTGGCCGCCCATGCAGTTCTTGCTTTTCTTTCTCTAAGTAACTGATTGCCACACAATCAGCTCTGTAATAGATGTTAAGCCATCTGTAAACTTAGAGCGCTGATTCTTTAAAAAGTTTAAGGAACATTGAAATATCTTCGTAGTACATGTTTAATTATTCTATTCTTAACGCCAGTCCCAGTGAAGAATATAGATTATTTAAATGAAGTTAAAGTTTTACCTGTATAATATAATAAACATATTTTGCTGCATTTCATCTTAAAAATGATATTGTCATCATATGTAAATACACACTTTATAAAGTGGCTCAGGTTGTGCAATATTATAACTGTAGTACAAGTTTACAGTGAGGTAATTGTACTTATAAGTACAAACAGTTCTATAAGTAGCAGTGATTGAGTGCTTTTATAGTTCTTGGGATGAAACTGTTTCTGAACAGCGAGGTCCGTACAGGAAAGGCTTTAAAACGTTTTGCCGTGGCTGAGGTAGCGTGTGTCTGATGCTGTATACCGATAATTCTCTTTCCGAACAGCTGCTGCTGTGATTCACACTCAGATACAGTGATATAAATACTCCAAGTGCTGCAGTGAGAGTAATATGGAAAAAGATGATCCGCTGTGGCAACTCCTAACGGGAGCAGCTGAAAGAAGAAGGTGCAGTGAGAGTAACAACACTAAAGCAGTTATGGTATTTGGAATACTATGGCTATTCCCTGGACCATTATATTGTTACAAGTTAATTACAATCAGATGCATTACAATAATAAACAATATGCGGTTAGTTTCAGTGTATTTATAAAGCCGCGTCAGGAAATAATGAGTAACCACACAGGAACAGTAGCACTGCTTTGACGCTGGGTGCCGCCAGTCTGCAAAACCGAGCGGAGAACTTGTGTACGACAAGGTATGAGGTACCGTGGAAAAGTGCGTGGCTTTACGCCAAGTGTATGTTTTATACATCGCGATTTGAACATGGAAAAGTTCTTACGCAACATTTCTGTGTGTACGCACCGTTTTTACATGAGGCCCCTGGTCCTTAGACACGTTGACTGTTTTAACGTCCCCCTCGACATTTTCTTCTTTTGGTAACATGAGTGTCAGACTGTTATTTTCTTTATCTGCCATATTAACTAACGTTAGATATCTCTGTAAGATAGAGGTGTAAAGCTTCACCTTCTCATCAGCCCCTATATCACAGCGTTGCAGAACATTTCTCATTTCCTTGTCCAGTTCAGTTTTAGTGGAGCTCAAGAAATCGTTCAGATTAGCTCTCCTTTGCTGAAAAAGAGACATTTGTTGCTGGGGTACCAAATACATTTTTTGAGTGTATTGCATGTTTATGCTGTAGAAGCTATAAACGGGATATGGAGGGCAGGGCGACACTTAAAAGAGCCCCCAAAAAGCCTCCTTTCTGGTTCAAAATAGCTTTCTTCTTTTTTAAGGTTAGCTTTCTGTCACTTATTTTTCTGACAGATGTTTTATACTTCTTGAGTTGCTTAAACTGTTTGGGTGAAAGAGGTATATTACCTTCTAAAGTATTACAGGCTATTTTGGACAAAGCATTAATTAAATCGTAGAAGACGCGTTTATAAGAATTTTATGGAGACGACAAGAGCAACGGAGTAAGGCCTTGAGAGGCTGTAGGTGTCTGCTTATTCTGGCCGACATGCTGACAGAATATGTAATTTTGACTCAGAACAGCTTCTTTTATCTTTTCACGGTGTACACGACCGGCCAATCAGGAGGAAACAGACCTGTTCTTAATCGCAGTTCATTGGGAGTCTGTGCCATCAGATCCACTAAGAGATAGCTGTATGGTAATTTTATAGCATCTTCGAAAGCTTCCAAAAAGAACTTAACACGCCCTGGATACATTTGAATGGCCAAGGTAGTAATCTGTAATTTGTCCCTGGGGTTTTTAAAAAGAGTAATATAATTGGCGTTAAGATTAATCGTTCAGCTTTTCTTTCCCTCGAAAGAATACATTTTGAACCAAGTAAATGATAGACAGATTCCGATGATGAGTATATTTCGTGAAAGCTTTTTCTATTGCCTGGCTTTTGCTAGTCGATTCCATTAGATCATCTATAATGACCAAATTTATTTTCTCAGGAGATAGAAGGTCATCATCGCATAAAGACTTTGGGATCCTCTCAATAAATTTTAACTGCTGAAATTTAATCGATAGCTCTTCGTACATTTTCTGCCAGCAACTATAAAACCAAATTATATCTTGAAATGGTTGAGACACAACATGATTCAAATGTTTCAGTAATTTTTTTACATAATAGGATTTACCGGAACATGACAAACCCAAATTTTAGCGAAGAAGTGTTGAAGGCGTGCATCAAAATCTCTTTTAGTATCCATAAGGTCTCGTGGTGTAATCTTTTAGGAAAACCCTCTTGTTATACACCACTCTGAATTTCTTCCTGAGTGGTCTGTTTTCTAAAGTGAAGCGTTTTTTATTTCTACGGATCTGCATACCGTGAACCAGTAATTCTTGAGGAGGAACTTCATGAGATGTCACAAAATTCTGAACTAGATTGGTTAGTGTTTCGAGGTTTACAATTTTACCGGTTTTGTGGGCAATGGTAATGCCTTTTACCTTCATACATGTTTTGCCTTGTGCTGTTTTCTACACATACGTCTTTGGAATAATATTATCACCAGGATTTAACTCACTGGCGAGCTCTCCTAAATAGTCACCAAGATGAGGACTGTACTGACCAGATTGAGAAGTAAAAATGACAAAGTCGGTGTCGTGGTACAACACCCTTTCTCCCAGACTGTCCAGTAAATCGTACAACTCTAACTGGGCATAGGCAGTGGTGAAAGCAGCAATAACAACATTAACGCTACCAGGTAGGGTGTACTTTTCATCGCCGTACTTCCTTTGTATTTGAGCAATCTCATCGCCGATAAATTCAAAATAAGAAACATTACACTGTTTGGAGAAAATATATTGCAAGAATTCCTCACTGTCCTTGACTAAGCGAGTAGTGAGATGGAGAAGCTTTTGAACAAATTTTACGCCAAAGAGAATTTAAAAACAACTTTTGTACACCTTTCTTCTGATAATAATCTAAAATATACTGGTCTCGGGAAGCCTCATCCATACACCAGGCAGGATAACTCGATACCTCCTGCTTGCCTTTTAGATGAAGCTTGATATAGTCCGAAAATAGTTCAGAAGTACATTCGGGGTAATGCCAAATCTCGTGTACTTTTGAAACTTTATAACCTTTGTCAATTGCCTTCGCTATTTCAACACTACACCAAGTCCTGGTTAAAGCTCTCTCATTCTCTGTGTGACGACAGTCCACAGTCTGAGATTCTGTGTCCGCACAGGTGTGACAGAGGGTGAACATTAATTTCCCGCAAAACCTGAGAGGCAGGACTGGAAAATTGAGACCACGTGGAGGATGGACAGTGGCTTTAATTAAACCAAAATACTGGCCGATATCACCAAACTGCTGAACAATGATGGTGGGATGACCAATCGAGTACACATACGGGTACAAACTAGTGAAATCATAAAAGTGAATCTGCTCGGTGCCCACGGCCTTGTGGTAAAATTTTATGCCGTTGGTACGGCCTCCGAACGAGTCCCTCAGATTTATACTTTAAGGGAAATCGCAATGTTTTTAAAAGGTTTGTAGCCTGAGGTTATGTTTATTCATCGACTCCCAAGCATGCTCCCAGATCACGCGAACATCTAAGTAGATTCAATTTTGCCTGAAGTATTTCCAATTTTTGCATAAACTTTTGGTACATATCCACACAAATCATGCCGTTCAAAGGATGGGTACTGTTTAAATCATAACATTCTGGATAGCTGTGATAAAAGCAGCCAGCAAATTCAAAGGCGGTGAGAACACGGTTAAGTCTGGCATATTTGTCTAGAAAAAAGGAACCCCTCTTTACTTCCCCAAGGTTTCAAGCATGCTGAATGTTCAACTTTCACAGAGAAAACCATTGAATAGATGCGTTCGAATAATTTTTCTGACGACTAATGTAATGGTTAGAAGGAATTATACCGGTAGATTTTGGAATCATACAGTTTTCCCGGTACATGGCCATGCATAGAGAGGCTAGGGTCATGCATTGAAACGGGTCAATATTGCCAATTTTAATGACCTTGCCTCTAAATTTGATACATGCGGTTCTAAGAATTTTGACATAATTTTTACAATAAAAAGCCATCTCCTCTTTAAAATTAAAAACACCATGTTTGATACTCTCATACCAGGTAAAAAAATTCTTCTTTTTCATTGTCATCAGGGTAGGGTCCGATATATTCCTGGTTTTCAGCCATATTGAAGAAATGGCGGAAATACCCTTTTTCAGCTTCAAACCCCTGTTCTTTAGGCATGGCACTCAATTTCATTGTTAAAAACATTCAAAGAATCTATAAAACGTAATTTATAACCCTCATCTGTGAAACACATCATCTTATTTCCTTAAGTGGTAACACGAAGGTTCACTCCATTTTCAATCAAATACTTCATTAAAAAGTACCCATCGTAACCTTTTGAATTGTGAGCTATGAAAGTAAAGTCTTGATACTTGGGGCGACGGTATCGGGCAACGAACTGGTGTACATGATCTTCACCAGCCCAGAACCAAGATTTCCCCCGCAAGGACTTACAGTATACATAATTTGGAATGTGCACACCTGTTTCTTGCCGACTTTCAAAATCATAAAACACATATTTCTCACACCAATCCCCAGACTTCAAGGTTTCTATTAAGCATTGATGGTTTTCTGCATCATTTTCAATTTTTGCTTTACAAACACGGCATTCCTTGGGGCAACATTTATGGGGTTTTGAAGCAGCATTCACTGTGTAAGTTCTGTAACACAGGGGACACATTTTTGCAGTGTCACAGGCCGCCTCCATGTCATTGGTCTTATCAGTAAATTTAGGAATCGTATGCTGAATAAAACAAAATTGGGATCAGCAGTATCGGTTGCAATCAACACACTTGATAAGCTCGTCAGGGACCAGTCTGCAATCGGGGGAGAAAGAGACGTTGCAGTGGCCTTCACAGCGATGGCTAAGGTTTGAATGGTAGCCTGTGTAACAGTAGTCACACAAGTATTTCACACCCAGAAAACCCTTTAAATTTAAAATGCTGTAGTAATTTTTGTCGTGCAAAAGCATAAAATAGGATTTAGGGTTTCTACCGCGGGAGATTTCAAATTTTTAAAATTTTTCATTTCTTGGGCATCTGTTACAGACAACAATTTTAACATCCAGAAATTTTTCAAATTTATGCTTTTTCATGCTCAAATAATCCAGCCCTTCTCTGAAGGTTGTACGCTTCACGCCCACATAAGTGCGGATTTTGTCTGTACTGGTCTTCCATTAGGTTAAGCAGATAAAAGGCAATACAGAGCTGATTCCCATAATTGTAAGAAATAATTAAATGCCTCATTTTCTTTCTAACTATTTCATGACTGAGTAGAGCGGATGCCTTGCAAGCACCGTTAGCACCCCCTCTAGGTGACCGAACAATCTGTATGGCTAGCATCAGAGATTCATCTGCTAATACACTTGAGTGACTCTGAAGAAGATTCTCTATCTGTTGAAGGAAATCATCTACATTAATATTAGTTCCAGCCATCTGTATAAAAACATTAATAGGTAAGGAATCAGCACGCAATTCTAACTGTACAACATCTTGTGGACTTAAAGTACCCAAAAAACAATCCAGAATTCTTTGCTGCGCCTCATGAACAATGTTAAACAACTCCTCATAAGACTCTAGTTCATAGGCATCGGCAAAATTTAAGGGGTGTCTTATTTCTGTATTATTAAACGCAGGTCTGTCGATCTGCTGAATAATGCTCCGATTGTCAGCACTAGAGACAGCAGAGGGACCGGCCATAACTGTTACGCCTGCAGTAGAAATGGTTGAAGGTTTAGACACGATACAACCACTGGACATAACCAGCACGATTGAGGAGGTTGAAGGGACAGCTACAAATGGCTGTGCAACAGGGGTTGCGGAAACAGTGACTGAAACAGAGGTGTTAGCTACAGCTGAGAGGACCGATGGGTATACTGTAACAGGGGGCAAGATTGAAGCAGAGGTGTTAGCTACAGGGATTGAAGCGTTAGACACAGATGGTAAGACTGGAGCAGAGGGACCAGAAGGGTTAGATACAGCAGAAGTAACAGAGAAGTTAGCTACAGATGGGGATACTGAAACAGAAGTGTTAGCTACAGGGACGGAGGCCGAGGAGACAGTGACTGAAAATACAGCAACTGGAGCAGAGGTTGCCATGACTGAAACAGAAGTAGAGGGTATAACTGAAACGGATGTAACCAAGGGGATAGCTGAGACTGATGTAACCATACTCTGAGAGACAACAGCATTCTGGGTGGTTGGAACAAAAGGTTGAGCATTTATAGAACCCATGATGTTTTTTAAACCGTGACCCGTTTGAGCATTCACATTTTCGGTCAAAGACTGCTGAACCCTTTCTAACAAATTATTTATTGTCAGCATTTCATCGGGGGTGGCTACTGGACCTAGGGGTTCTTAAAGGCAGTCAAGCTGGTCAAAGTCAATGGGAGTGGTAACTGGTGAAGGAACTCCCATGGTAGCTGGTATATTATGCATTTGGGTCATGTTTTGATTTTGCCAATTGATGTATTCCAATTCATTCGAATATCGGGGAGGAGTAGGCATTTTTGGGGGTTGAATAGAGTAACTAAGTTCATTTACCATATCATGCAATAACTCAACATTTTGAGAACCGCTCCCAGCGTCCAAGTCCTCACTTGCACGCCTTTTCCTGCTTTTACCAATTTAACTCATATTGCCCGCCATTATTTGGGGAACAAGTTTTCTAAAATAGCGTACAATAAAATAACCTTTTCACGTAAATCTGGAGAAAGTGGTAATAGGTCTGGTAATGCACTTTGAAAATCCTGCAGAACTCGGTTGATTTCAGCCTTCAGCTCAGCAGCCTTAGCCTCGGCATCAATTCTTTCAGATTCACTGACTATTTGGGTGAGAAGTCCAGGTGATGTTACAAACTGTGGTGAATCCCTAAGTATCTGAGTCAGTAATCCTGGTGACAAAGGTTCTGAAAAAACAAACAAAATTAAGTTTTCTTTAAAAATAAATATTTGCAGCGTACTCGCACAATTAGTTTAACTTACCAGGCTGCATAAAAGAGATGTTCAATAATAGACTGTCCAAGGGCATTTGCGCTGATTCTAGAGGCTGACTGGAACCTTTGGAAGAATAACCACTCTTCAGAAGCATTGAGATTTCTGTTAAAAATTATATATTCAACTACCCAACGCCTTATTTTTCCATACACCCGAACCCTCAGGTGAAAGTAGTACTTACTGGGTTCTGGGGACGCTTTAGTTTTTTTGTCTGAGGCAGGATTTTTAGTCTCAAAAAGACAAGCTGTGGTAGCTATTAACCCAAATGTAAAGAAGAATATAGTTCCGATTCTTCTGCAATTAAAATATAAAGTGCTAAGTTTGTATGTACTTAATGACATTTCCATTAAAAGTAATAAGTTTGAACGTGCTTATAAATAAACACCCCATTAAAAATTGAATAGGTCTGAACGTTCTTATCAAATAATAATTTTGTACATTGTACAAATAGTAATGTTTGTACATACTTAAATACAGTTCCATTAAAAGTAAACAGTCTGAACGTGCTTATAAAGTAATGTTTGTATATACTTAAAGATATTTCCATTAAAAGTAATATGTCTGAATGTACTTTTAAAGTATTAAATCTGTATGGTCTTATAAACAACATTTCCGATTTAAAAGTATTAGAATTGACTCACTTTTTGAACAGGCAACGGGACGGAAACTACAACCGTCTGAAATAAGAAAAATACCTCATTTGTAAAATCTAAATGTTACAAATACTTAGTTTTTTTTTTTTAATTTAAAAATTAGAAAACCCACCTCCCGGTGAGAGGGTTCTTGGAGATTGCTCTTCGTCACTGGAAATATCTTTTATAAAAGACAACCATTTTATGAGTTTGAAGAGAGACGATCGTTAAAAGCATATATTTTGATAATCTACACTTACAAACAATCACAAATTCTTTTTTCCATTGTCTGCCATTGCAGAAGAAAAAGCGAAATCGCCTACCTTTTGGAAAGATCGCCGAAGCACTTGTAAGCTGAAAAAGTTTGCGTGTCAATAGATCTCTTTATGCCACCAGTCACGCTCTGTCCCGCCTTGGAAGGGCAGAGCGACACGCCCTGTAGGTTTGGAAGAAAGCTCATAGGTGAAAAGTTGCTGATGTACCGCCTCCTCAAACACAGTAACACACACATATGTAACAGTAACATTAGGAAAAAGCGCACCGTTATGTTTAATTTTGATTCTCTCTGCTTGAAAATTAGCTTCATTTGTTTTATCAAGAGATCGTTGTGCTATACTCCGACGTTTTATATTTCTTAGATTGTCATATGTATTTTAAAGTTAATATAAATGTGAAACTAAGTCTATTTTTAAACTTTTACCCAATTAACGATACGGTGGCTGAGAAGGGCAAAACAAATTTACATTTCACAAAACAAATTTATAACCATTAAGACAAATTTACAAAGGAAATTCAAATTAACATTTCAGAAAACAATTTTACAATAGTGAGAACAATTTACAACTCCTGAGACAAATTTACAAGCGGTAAAACAAATTAACAGATCAGAAAACAACTTTACAAGTGGCCCGAAACAAATTTACAAGCGGCAAATCAAACGGAAAGGGTAGGTACAATACACAGGAAGTGCTTGTTGCTGACCTTTTGTGTCATTCAAACTGTTTTGCGAGGGAACATTGAACAGCGTTTGTGACGGTAAATCAAGTGACAATGTTTTGTCCATTTTGTGGAAACCATTTTAGCCAGTTAGCCCGCTTTTGTTATTCTTGTGGGACATGTTTAGACTTTCTAAAAGAGGCTCCCCGCACGGAAGAACCAGATGCACAGCCGACGTCTAAACCACCTGGAAATGTTAATCAAAGTACCCGTAAGTGGACTTAACGCTTTCTAAAGCCAGCTATCCTAGGCTTTTATTATTATTATTATTATTATTATTATTATTATTATTGCTCAGTTGACGTAGTACGAGTCATTCAGAATTCCGTTCAAATAAACAACTTCTGTGCAAGTTGGGATATACAGTATATATGTGTGTTGTACTTAATGCAGTCATTTACGTTTTTAATTATTTCCGTAACATACACTGGGACTGTTAACATTCATAACGGTTGTAACCTAATAAAATAAAACATGATTTGGTCTCGTATTATTTTCAACATTCAGCAATTGCCAGCACATTTCAAAGTACAGATATAGCTGCGTCTTTTCAGTTCCAAAGGTTGGGCATCAATTGGCAAGGTAGGATCCAGCATGAGTAAAACACGTACAAAAAGAAATTTCTCAGTCCAATAAAGTTTGTTTCAAAAATGTTTATTGAAAATTTGAAAGAAAAAAATCACAACATTTTTTGAAAAAAGTTATTACACAGAATAAAAGGCAAAAACAGAAAAAAGTCTTAGCTTTCTCTGGTTAAAATTTAGTTACTTTCGATACTTGTTACGTTTCTATTGCAAACTTACATAGACTTCTTTTTAGTATGTCAGTACGGTTTGAAGCTGTTTGCCCTCCATGCTTTACCAACTGCAAGGCAGATCATAAAATGAAATAGTGTGTAGTCATGAATCTCTTTACATTTTCTTCACAATACTCTTAAACGGCATAAATATACAGTACACTAGGAAAATCCATTGCATTTCCTGTTGTAAAAGCCATTTGTTTGTTAGATTATAATTAGTTGAGATTAGTATTTTGTTGTTAAAATGTTTGTGTATATATTAGTGCATAGTCAATGGGAGGTTCTATTATAATCCCTACAAGCTAAATTGTAAATGGAATAACTACAAAAAATACTTCAGGGATTTACTTAGGTTGGAAGTTACTTAAGAAGAATATTTTAGTGTAATGGGTGGAGTTGTCTTTTAACATAGGAATGGTAATTTCTTTACAGTAAATATACAAACCTTTATGCACCATGTGTTGAAGAAGAGGATGAAGAGCCAGTTCCTGTAAATTTGGGGAATTTATCAGACGCAACCATGTAAGCTGGGAGTTATTGACAATAGCAATAGGTTTTCTCTGTGCACTTAATGGTAAAACATTCAATTATGTCTGTGATAATATGTGAAAGAAGCTCTTTACTGTACATCAGTGTTTGCAAAAAATAGAAAACTGTGTACTGTCTGAAATTTCACAAATGTAACTCAGTCTTGTGTAATTCTAGAGAGGAGGTAAACATCACACTACCTGATATCATTGCAAAGCTGTCGCATCATATTGATCATTATGGAATATATTTGTATGTTTCCAAAAGTAGTTGCTAAGTATGTGTGGAACAGTAGAAATAACATTAAAAGCAATTTGGAATTGTGGTTCAAATTGTAAATCACCCAAAATTATAAAATATGAATGATTTTCATTCATAGCTCTCAGGGAGGATGAGTACTTCTTGGCAGGAAAGATGATTGCGGTATCAGTTGTGCATGGAGGCCCAGGTCCGCATTTCCTCTCAGGAGATCTTGTACTGTATCTTGCAGGCCAGGCTTCATTCAAAGCAACAGTGAATGATGTAACTGAAGAAGAAATAAAGTACTTTGTGAGAGGTAGGAAAAGCATAATGCTATAGTGGGGAAGGGTTTATTTATTAGGCAATGCTTTGAGAAAATCATTACTTCCTTGATAACATACACAGAGTATTGCATTTATTGTTCTGTGATTGTACAAGATATAGTGTTAAACTAGATAAGTAATGGAACAGAAATTTATGAGAATTATATATACTGTATATGCCCCTTTTTTTTGTGTTTTAGATTGACCGTGCTGCTTCTGTCGAAGCTTTGCGAGAATGTACTTTAAAATATAGCACAATGTTACAGACAGCCGGTTGTCTGAGATATGTGGCTACTCTTGAAGAAAAGAGAACAATTGTATCAGACTACCTCCGATGGGATATTATCGACCGTAACTCATGTGTAATTGACAGGTACCATCATACCCTTGTCTTACAATTTTTTGTAAGTTACATTGCCATGTTCAAAGCAAACATGTCAGTCTGCAATTCAGTTGTTAACAAGCAACTTGCAACTACTACATTATTAGTGAAGGACAGTTCCAATAATTTTCAACATATATGATTTGAAAAAGGGTTTCTGGTGATGAGTCAGGGTCAAAAATGCTTTAGTTGATTCCTGTCTCATTTCAACAGTAGTACATGGGGGCAGGCATGCTGTTCGAGCCTTCAAATCATCTAAAATAAGTGACCTAAAACCAGAAACTCAGAAAGGCTTTAAGAACATACCCCATTGACTCATGTTTAAAGGGAAAATGCAGAAGCAACACTAAGTTTCTCTAATATGACTCGATACAATAAAACACATTTTACCTTAGATGCTGCAAATTACTGGAGTAATCATGTTTTTAACATACTGTCCATACACATACACTATGTGGTTAGCACTTTATAGTAGTGTAACAATGTATTTTGTACTTTTTAGATTTAAAAATGGTCTTTCAGCTCTTCAGTTTTTGACCGCACTGCAGCAGCATCCTTCTTTGATGATCCCTGTCCTGTGCCACTCAGAAAAGAAGGTCACTGCCCTTGAACTTGAGGGACTTTTCAAACCTGACCTCAGTCCATCAGGGAGCAACAGGAGACTCAGAGAAGAACAAACATTAGGCTACTGGGCTGACTATCTCCTTGATTGTGAAGGTTTGCAAAATAGATTGCATAATTATTTATTTTACAAGTAGTTAAAAATAATACTTTATATGCCAAGATGTGAATGAACAATTCTGTTTCTTTACATAAGGTCAGGCTGCTGTTTGCGTGGAAGATGTTTTCATGTTTGCAACTAGACTAACTTCACTTCCCCCGTCTGGATTGGAACCGCTGCCGAGGATTGAGTTCCTGGATGATTCACCATTCCCAATGGCAAACACCTGTTCAAACACAATGAAATTACCACTGCTGGATTCATACAATGTGTTTAAATCACATATGGATTTTGGAATTCAGAATTTGCCAGGATTTGGCTGTTTTTAAATCAGGTGTGATTGGGTCCACTAGATTTGGATAAATCACTACAACTAGAGAACTCGCATCCATCTGCACTGGTGGACACACCTTAGCACTGTTGTTATTTAATTTTGTAATATAACTCTGCTGCATTTTTTATATTTGAGATTTTGAAGAAACCATGTTTGATTATTGTTTAAGTTACAACTGAAGATGTTTTAATCTGTTCTTGTTTATATTATGTTACATTTGGACAGTTTCATCAAATCCTGAGCTCTGAAAGAGAGATTTCCTGGTAATAAAGCCAAATCAAGAGTACTTAAAATTAAACATTTATTTTTGATACTTAAATAGTGTAATGAATATTTTATACTTTGCCTTACTTTTACTCCACTTTATTTCATTTCACACTTTATTTACAATTTAGGGCAGATGTGGAAGTTTTTCCAGTAAAAATTAAAATTCATGGACAGCACAAGTTACTCTTCACATGCTTGACACACTGTTTCATTAATGTGTACATTATTACATCTGTAGTACAAAGAATTATAATTGAGCAATTTCTTTAACTCTTTGAGGGCTGAATTTTCTTTCCAGAAAACATAGTTTCTGAAAAGCAATGGTTTCACACAGAAATCAACATAAAACATCTGTTGTTGCATGCTGTGGCTGCCAGTTTGCCAAGATTGTGCGTCAGGTTTGCTGCCAGGCATTTTTTTGCGTGGTTGGGGCAGAAGCAGCTGTCACAGTTGCAGTGCATTACATTACAATCTGGTTTCTACCACTCATCATTGTTAAGTGGCATTCCTCCCTGGCAAACATTGCCATAGGCGTGTCAGCTACATGAACCTGTTCAGACCCACGAATAGCTGGGGACCAATCAGCTGAAGTTGGAACCTCACATTCATTTTCGATCACTTGTATCAAAATCTGAGTCTGACAAGTCATAATCCAGTTCAGAGATAATAGGCAAAATGTCGTCCATGGAGTATATTGCTTTATGGATTCGCTTTGATATCTTGCCAGATAACAGTGCCATTTTTGCCATTATTGGCATCTTGCTACTCACGCAAGCGCAAGAAATCTGTCAAACCATTGAAGCTATCTTTCCTTCTAGCAACAAGAGTCCAACTAAAACATAACAGTTGGTTTTGTCACAGTTGACAGTTGATTACCATCGTCAACGCCTCCTTTTGACAAAAGTCAACAACAGCCCTGAAAGAGTTAAGATGTATGTACAGTTCTGATGCAGACTCCCAGTTCTCTGGCTTCTGTAGGTGACTGTGCTCCATAACAAAGTCCAAGTACTCCTGCATGTTCAGGTTACCACATGAATGCATTGGCTGATTTGATTCAGGGAAAGTATCCAGTTCTGTATATTCAATCATAAATCCACAGTCTCTGGAGCCAAATCTAGATTGAGAAATGGATCGGAGTAATAACATTTATTTACATTTAAGCTACAAAGAAAACAAAAAGTTACTGGGAAATGATAATCCCTTATCTGTGTGGTAAGTAGTGCAGTTCATTGGGCACTCCTCCAGGACATGACGCGGTTGTAGAAGGGCGAATCCGGTGACTGTTCCACAGAGTCATGCATTCATCCAGGTCCTTCTGCATGACATCCTTGAAGCAAAATCTTAGCAAGCACTGATGTTCACGACTTCCATTAAAGTGTCCTGCATCTCTGAGGTCTGCAAATAACTCCATCCAGAACTGAAACCTATATGAATAACTGGGTTAAACTTCATATTCTGCCATTTGCTATGGCATACCAGTTTATTTACACTTGTAGATCAAGAGATGATATCAAGATAAAGAAAAAAAATGGGACCAGTATTGGTGTGTGTTACTTTTAAAATTAACTTAGTCACATTCCTAATTACATACAAAAAAAAGTAACCAAATATGTTAGTTACATATAAAATTTAATGCATTACAAACCATGCTTTTCTTTGCACTTTTTTTCTTAAAGTAAGAGATACAAAAACCATACTTATAATAAAAATAAATCTATTTTCATGAACTCCATTATTCCTGAGCAAGATATTAACAAACGGAATTCCATTTATTTATAATGCAGCTCACCAAACGACCTGAAGAACCGCAGGCACTATGTGACAACTTCAGAAGGCAACGACTTTGAGAAAAGGGCAGTACTTATAGGAAATAAAACCGTACTAATCCTAATAATAAAAATAGTAATTATTATCATTTTTGAGCGGCTTGACTATGTAACGCAGGGGTGCCCACAATTTTTCGGCTTGCGAGCTCCTTTTAAAATGACCAGGTCGAAATGATCTCCTACATTAAAAATTATATATATAGAGTGAGAGAGAGTATACGTTATACATAAAATATATGTTGTCGTACCTTGCATAACTGAATAACTGTTATGGCACAATAACAATTCAATACATTTATGGTCACTTGGATTTAATAATCTTCATGTGGGAAAAGGCTGACTCGCATAAATAAGTAGAGCCGAATAATGCAGTCATTAATGATCGAGTGACTCACTCGGAACGATACTTTGGTGATGCTGCCTTTGCTTTTGAATTCAGCCGAGTGAAAAATGACGGCTGTCCGATTAACTGCGATTTTAGTTCCCTCTCCTTTTTCTTTCTCAGATCACTGAAGGAAGCCAGTTTCATAGTTTTTATGAACAGTTCGAAAGTGCCTTTCCACATTTTCCTTCTTTGGAATAGCAATGATAGATTGACAGATCAGACAAACGCACTTCGATTGGGACATTGTGAGAAAAAAAAATCCTCTTTCAATTCCACATAAAGCCCGTAGTCTCCCCAAACATTTCTGTTTCAAATCCCTTCTTTAGTCGATATAAATTGGAAGGCTAACTAGATCACAGTCAGAGTTTTGCAGTAGCTTGCGAATTTGATCGGGAGTGCAGGATGACCAGTGTGTTAGAAGAGAAGAGATCTTAGACTGGCCGCCCTGTATGTCAATCAAGTGGAAAATGCCATAGGGAGGATATATGATAGACTAACGTTTACAAAAAACTTTTTTTGAATGCAACGCTTTCTACCTGCGCTACCTTTGCAATCTACCGGTCGATCGCGATCGACGTCTTGGGCACCCCTAATGTAACATAACTTTTAACGTTGCCCCAACACTACAGAGGACAGTAAGTGGCCAGGGATCCTAAATAACGCATTTAAGAGATGCGTTTAAAAAGTTAATCCCATAAATTTTTAACGCGTTTATGGTGATTAATCAGCAGCCTTAACGTAACTTAATATTTTGTTTTTCCTTAACATGCATCACAGTTGTAAAATGTGTAGGCTAACAGTAATGATGAAGAGCGATACTTCATTTAGGTCACATACCTTCCCTTTCTGAATATGGACCACCACGACTCAATACGTTGATTGTTTGTGGATGAGCCATACATGTGGCTAGACATTCCAGAGTAGTAGTCGGCGTGCAGGTGACATAGGGTACATTGAATTGCAGCCATAATGCCATTCTCCGTGCTGAAATCGCTCCTCAGTCTCATGGGCACAACACCAAGGCGTCGCACACAAGTTAGGAAATTGTGAGCGATCACTGATGGATTGTTATTTGTTGGTCCACTTACAAGCCACTATACTTTACGTGAAAATCCATCAATGCATCCAGAAATAGCAAATCCGAATGGCTTTAGTTTGTCGTAACCATCAGCATGCCACATATAATTCGGCCCCATTGAGTGGTAGGTTCTTCTTATAAACCTTCTGCGTGCTCTCCTCTCGCATCCTCGAGGATTTAGCTCACGGAGTAAAACCATAACATCATCTCTCTTTACTCGCAAATTGTACTTTTGCCTAAGTACTTGCCACATCATTCGGTAGCCAAAAAGTTGTCCAGGTCCACGAACTTCCAACCTGATTGCATTCCTGGCAGCGTTTGTGGAGGAATACTCCTTTCTACGATATAGCCCGGCTTCTCTAAATTTAGTTTTAAGACACCGCAAGCTAATGTTTACACCATGTAAAAAGGACATCATGTCAACGATTACATTGTAGGAGTGGCCTTCATTGGCATAGCCTATACAACAACGTTTCACATCTTCCATCTGGAGAGCCTCTTTTAGAAAGTCTAAATATTTCCCACAAGAATAACAAAAGCGAGCCAGCTGGCTAAAATGGTTACCACAAAATGGACAAAACATCGTCGCCTGGCAGTGCTTAATCGCTACAAACTCTATTCATTTTCCCCTCGCAAAACAGTTTGAATGACACAAAAGGTCAGCAACAAGCACTTTCTGTGTATTGTACCTACCCTTTCCGTTTGATTTGCCACTTGTAAATTTGTTTCGGGCCACTTGTAAAGTTGTTTTCTGATCTGTTAATTTGTTTTACCGCTTGTAAATTTGTCTCGGGAGTTGTACATTGTTCTCACTATTGTAAAATTGTTTTCTGAAATGTTAATTTGAATTTCCTTTGTAAATTTGTCTTAATGGTTATAAAATTGTTTTGTGAAATGTAAATTTGTTTTGCCCTTCTCGGCCACCGTATGTATGCGTTTTTAGGTTAATAGCATGAAAACAATGGTTTATTACCATGAAAACAGAAAGGTGCTGGCTTCCTGTGGGGATATAATTGCTGCAATGTCTGTGAATCTCCTTGCTAAGGCTTAAAACAGCAGGTAAGCATTTTTAGGTTGATAGCATGAAAACAGAAAGGTGCTGACCTCTAGGCGACACCTTGTTATGGCAAAGTAATTAAATTAAAGCATAACGAAACATGGTATGAACGAGTATTGTTAAAACAATGGGACACATTCGTCTTGGCGAATTCCTGTTGGGGATATAATTCAAATTGCTGCAACGTCTGTGAATCTTATTGCTAAGACTTAAAACAGCAAGTATGCATTTTTAGCATATTTTCTTAATTGTTTTGAATCGGTGAAATTTAAAAAGATGCACACAGGCATGCGTAGTGAATATTTTATAATGTTTTTTAGAAAAAACAGAAATGCCTGGCTTTGTATTACATGGCAGATAAGGGCATATTTCACTTAATTTTAATTTCTTAATCTAGTGATTCATAATTTATCAATCATATTTTCATACATCATATTTTCATAAAGCATGTTTCATATTTTCATAAATATTTTGGGGAGGGGCTTTAGGTCATCACATCGATCATTCATAACGCCACCGTGACAGTTCCTTTCTGATAGTGCTACTACTGACTGCGACTGGGGGGGGGTGATTAGCAAGCGAAGCGAGCAGGGAGTGAAGCCCTCTAGTAATACATAAATAATTGTTTAACTTTTTCTCCTGCCTGCCTTTAGTTACCTGGGGTTACAGATGTAAAAGAAAGGAGGAAGTGCTGAATTACAATAACAGTCAGCCCCAACAGAATGGTAAGAGTAAGGGATATGGGGTGTTCTTTTAAGGCCTACATAATAAAATAGTACAAAGGGGATGTCACACATGCGTGTCAGAGTACCTTCTTGCAGGTTCTGTTCAGGTATGTATTAATACACTCAGACAAAAAGGGGTGCTGCTGCTAATGCTGTCATCTCCTCCTTTCCCCTGGTGAAGGTTTTAAACCCAACTCCTACCAGTCCAGCCACCATAAATCAGGCATCCAAGAAGGTTACATTACTGGCCAGAGCAACCAACCAGACGGAGCTCCACTAAAACAACAGCAGCTGTTACTCTTGTTTTGAATCCCTGCTTCTGGGACACATGCTTATGAGTATTATTTTTATTTGTTTCATTTTGATTTCCCTTTTTATGGACAATAGAAGGGATGACCCAGTTCCAAAATTTCCTAAGTGCATCCAGACCTGCCATTCCCACACCCGGCCACTGGGAATAGGGTCACCATTGGACCCTGCACGATAATACATAGGGTAACTACTAGACAAAGCACTACTAACCCTAACCTTTCTTATGTTTTTCTAATATGTGCTTTTATCACTGTTTTATTGTGAATCTAATCAATACATGCATAAGATATAAGAAACACACAGCACCACACGTTACATAATTTTTATTCATAGTTCCTCATAGTCCAACCCCATATAACTACCACAGAGCAGAAAAAGAAAAAACATCACAGCAGTCGGAAAGTGCTAGCTTATCTAACTCTGTATTTTTTCAATTATTTTTACATTCCAGCCAGTTATGACATCTGCCATCTATGTAACAAGACTCCCTGCTGCTCCAATCAGACTTGCTGCTGCTTCACCCGACCCTGCAATTCCTTCAGATGGAAGTGCTGTATCTCCAGTATATTTTTTGAGTTTTTGCGGACTTGGAAATATCTTTGTATAGATAAACTACACAATACTGACTATCACCATAATTGTTAATTGTCATTTATGATTATCATCTCTGTTGCCTCCTGTCATCCCAATAAATCCTATGGCATTGCTGATGTCTGTGAAGGGCGGTGTTAATATTGGGAACTTGAAATGAAATATTTTTTTTTACTAATTGAACTTTAGTGTTTTATTTTAAGAACCGGTGAAATGCACATCAGCTGCTGATATTGATGGACGGATTAAAAGGAAGAAGTCTACGTGACCATCATCATCATCAAGCCCTTCCGTGAGAACCCTAAATCCAAAGAGGACTGTTTCATTTATGTTAGGTAGAATGCCCAGAGGGGACTGGGCGGTATCATGGTCTGGAATCCCTACAGATTTTATTTTTTCTCCAGCCGTCTGGAGTTTTTGTTTTTCTTTCCCCTGGCCATTGAACCTTACTCTTATTCGATGTTAATGTTGATTTATTTTTTATAATTATGTCTTTCATTTTTCTATTCTTTAATATGTAAAGCACTTTGAGCTACTGTTTGTATGAAAATGTGCTATATAAATAAATGTTGTTGTTGTTGTTGTTATTAGTGTGCATGGAACATTTTAACCAATTTTTTGAAGTAGAACTTTCAAGTTTGAAGAAGTAATGGCATTATTGAGGGATCCATGATAGGTGTCTTTACATGTCTTCTAATGGTTAGAATGGAATGACAGCTGTGGCCTTCCTAGAAGTCTGCTCCAGCTGTATTTCAGTTAGGCTGCAGCTAATACAGGTTAACCATCATAGAGATTCACAACCTGTTGCCAAATCATATCTACTTTTATCTTTTCTGGATTGATGATACACAAGTAAAAGAAGACATTTAATTTTGCTTCTCCACATTATCATCTTCCTTGATCTTGGTCTTAATTAAAAGCTTATGAGCTGATAAGTTCTGCAAATTCAAAAAACTTCAGCGAACCGCGACCTTGTCATAATATCTTGGGCTCATAGGTTTATAATGACAAGGTGAGCACCAAATCAAGTGACATGACAGAAAAAGAAACAACAGCTGTGACATCTGCTGAACATCAAGCAAATCGCAGAAGCATTTATCTTTTATTTTTCTTTCCCCCTAACTTCTTATTATTTTCGGTATAGTTATTTTCCTTTTAGAAGGGTATGATTTTTGTGCTCTTTTTACTCAACACCAAAATACTATAGCTGCAAATTATAGGATTAAATACTGGATTCACTCTTCACAATGTGCACTGTAAAAGGAAGCACACAGAAACAATATTAAGGGTTGGGAACATGTATAGTATCACACTTTTGGTCAGTACAAACAGCCTAGCTGCATACATCAGCACAGACAACATGTTGGTGGCTAGATGGCATATTTTTAGAGGTGGGGATGGTGAAAAGAATGTCGGGAATAATGGGGAATCCTGGGAGCAAGGTGATATCATCAGGGAGGGATGACACGTGACTTTATACGATGAGGAAGGAGTCCGATTGTCTGGTTGTAGCACGAGAGTAAAGTCACAGTCCCAGGCTTTTTTGTGAACCGTCCTTCCTTTGATAGAGCAGAGAGATAGGTTAGTGCACTGGCTTTTTCCCCTGTCTTGCGGGTTCACGCCACATGTCAGGTCCTTTAGCTGCCCCCTACACCTGCAGGACATGTTCCTCTCACATGCCAGGAAAAAAATGACCACATCATCCCAGTTGGCGTCATAGTAGGCATTGTGGGGATTCAGCACTCTATCTACCAGATGTTGGAAATACACGGGTGCCCAGTGCAATCCAAATGGGAGGTCTTTGTACTGTCAGTGTCCACTAGGGGTGCTAAATGCGGTTTTCTCTTTCGTGGATGCCGTTAAGGGAATTTGCCAGTACCCCTTCATCATATCCAAAGTAGTCAAAAATCATGCATTCCCCAGCCGCTCAAGGAGTTCATTGACCTGGGGCATGGGGTAGGTATCGAACTTGGAGACCTGATTGAGATGGCAGAAGTCGTTGCAGAACCTCCACATATCGTCAGGTTTGAAAACGAGGACGATTGGACTGGACCAAGAACTGTGACACTCCTCAATAATGCCCATTTCCAACAAGTGTTGGATTTCTAATTCAACCCCAGCACGTTTTGCCTCAAGGAAGTAGTAGGGGCATTCCCTGATGACCACCCTGGGGTTTGTCACTTTGTCGTGCCTCACTGACCACTTCAGGAACGGACAGGATTGTAGACTCTAGCTCCTGTCTTTGGTGGGTCATCAGATTGGGACAGAGGTTAAGATTGGATGTTGACATGAAAAGGGAGTGGGTCTGGCTGAAGTGAGGGTTTTCTTCCCTCTCCTTCCATGGCTTCAAAAGATTGATGTGGTAAACCTGCTTGCTCAGCCGACGATTCTGTTGCTTGACCAGAGAGTCAATAAACCCTTTTCTTTCTCCTCATACGGGCATTGCCAATGGGCCAACAGTTTAGAGTAGGAAGTGGGCAAGAGTAGAATAACACGGCCTCCTGGCTGGAGGAGTTTCGGTTATAATTCTGTGCATGCGCTGATTGAGCCTTGGCCATGTGTTCTTTTAGCAGGGGCCAAATCTTTGCCAATCTCTTGTGTAACTGCACAATATATTCCAACATATTATTGGAGGGAAGGGCCTCTCCTTCCCAGCCTTCCTTTAGTATATCCAAAATTCCCTGGGGTTGTCACCCGTACAATAATTGAAAAGAGGAAAACCCTGCAGAGGCCTGTGAGACCTCCTGATAATCAAAAAGTACGAGGGGAAGAAGCTGATCCCAGTTCCTACTGTCCGTGCTGACTACTTTGCGAAGCATATGTTTAAGGGTCTAGTTAAACCGTTCAACCAGTCCGTCCATCTGAGGATGGTATATAGACATCTTAAGATGAGTAATACGGAGTAACCTGGCAAAACTCTGTGAACGTACCCAACGTAAAAGGTGTACCTTGGTCGGTAAGGACTTCTTTTGGTATACCCTCTCGTGCAAATTAGCTAAGCGCAAGGGAACAGCCTCTGGAAATCAGGTAGCGTAATCGACCATAACATGTACCTGTGGCCTCTTGTGGAGGGCTCTAGGGGACCCACGAGGTCAACCCGATCCTCTCAAAGGGAATGTCAGTGAAGGGGAGAGGGACAAGAGGAGCACGGTCCCTCTGGGGTATCTGGCGAAGTTGACATTCCGGGCAGGACTGAGAAAATCGCCTGACCTCCTCGTTTATCCCAGGCCAAAAAAACTGGAGCTTCACTCTCTCCAGTGTCTTTTCGGCTCCCAAGTGGGTGCCCAGGAGGTGGGCGTGTGCCAGTTCACAAGCTTCCCACCGGTAGGTCCATGGCACTAACAACAGCGTCCGAACCTCGCCTTCATGCTCCGCCACCCGATACAACAGATCATTTTTTAAAACACAGTAGGGGCCCTGTGATGTGGGAGTGTCAAGGGAATTGCCCTTTATGGAGACGATCGCGTTCCTGGCAAACTTCAGGGAATCGTCATTCCACTGCTCCCATTTGAAAGAGGCCGCTTAAAGGGTCGACATCACATCCCAGAGGTGGGTTCTCTTCTCGCGGACTCTCAGCCAGAGGTGTTTCCGGGTCAGGGTTCAGAGTGGGGAAGATAGTCTCCAGGGTTGTAATGTCATCCGTAGTTACCAGATAACACGGCGTGAGGACAGCCGGAGCAGTCTCCGACCAAATTTAAACCGGATAGGGGGGTTCAGGCAAAACAGCTACCACTAACTGTTTGGGTACATCCTCACAGTTTATAAAGCACTTGGTGGATTTATAGAATCTGGTCTCTCCATGAACACACATTACACTTGTTTCCCGAGCCAACCACTGTCACGGTAAGACAAAACGGTGAGCAACAATGGAGATGTTACTCCCGGAATCAAATAGTGCCCATTTACCAACACCACTCGGAACAGACAGAGGATTCACCAGTGCACAGTACCTTTCCCCTCTCAGCCAGGTGCAGTCCATGGGTTCCAGAGTCAGCGGTCAAGCAGTGAGGATATTTCCCAGCTCCCCACACTTAAAACAGCGGGGAAGACCGGGACTTTTCTCTTGGGATTTACCGGGAGCTTCAGCTGTCCGACGGGTGGGCTCAAGAGTAGTGACGCGTCCCTGTCGGGTTCCACGAGCAGACCACTCCGACCCCCCGAGTTGGGTGACCGGCAGTTGGCGATCCAAAACCTCCAACAGGCCATCCATATCCTTATACGGATGTCTCCAGACCTGCTGGACTAGATATTCTGGTATGGTGTGGACCAGCCCCTCACAGGCCACCTGTTCCACTATATTTCACGAATTGTTAATATCGGGCCGTAGCCAAGGACCTAGCTTGCCCCAGTACTCAAAGGCCTGGGTTCTAGCGAATTTCCACTGACGCCATACCCTGACCTGCTAGCTGGAGGTTATGCCGTATTGCTTATAGATTTTGGCCTAAAGAAGGCCACCGCGACTGGGAGATTATGATAAGCCCGCTACGCGTCACCCTTCAAGTACAGTGCCAGAATGTGGGCCCAATTCACCCTTGGCCAAAGATTACAAGAGGCTGTCCTCTCGAAAACCTCCAGGTAGGACTCGATATCATTGGAGTCTGTCTGTACTATCAGTTGGGGAGGTGGAGGCTATGCTGGCTCCGGTTGCACTGCCTCTGATATTTCCTATCGGGCTTTGGTTTCAGCGAGCTTGGTCTGATTGCTCACCAACTCTGCCTTCAGGGTCTGGAATTCACTCATAAATTTGTTCAACACCGTTCCAAGGTCCTGTCCATCAGACATCTTTGGACTGTATCCTGACGACTACACGACTGTAAAAGGAAGCAAACGGAAACAATATTAAAGGTTGAGGAAAACATCCCTGTATAGTATCACTCTTTTCTCTTTTGTTCAGTACAAACGGCCGGCTGCATACATCAGCACAGACAACATGTTGGTGACAAGATGATGTATTTGTAGAGGCAGGGATGGTGAAAAGGATGTCGGGAACAACGGGGAATCCTAGGAGCAAGGTTATGTTCTTGGGGAGGGATGACACGTGACTTTATGCAATGCGGAAGGAGTCTGATTGTCTGATTGTAGCACGGGGAGTAAAGTCACGGCTCCAGGCTCTTTTGTGTATCGTTCTTCCTGTAAGAGAGCAGACAGATGGGTTAGTGCACTGGCTTTTTCCCCTGTCTTCGGGTTCACACCACACGTTGGGTCCTTTAGCTGCCCCCTACTCGTGTGTGTGTGACAGCACACTATTTGCCTTTTTTGTGCATCAGTGTTGGCTGGAGTGTCTAAGAATCACAAAAGGGACATAGAACTCTTCATGTCCCAAACTGTGCTCATGTTTCTGTAAACCCTTTATAATGATTAGGAGTCAGAACCACATCAAAAGAGGACGTAAGGCCTTCTAAAGGCTCCATAGGTCAGACTGGGCCTCCTCTGCCTGCCCAGAATAGACCTCACCCAAAACAGCTTAACCCCCAAATCTGATTGCTTGCTTCGGCCAAAAAGGACTAAGGGAAAAATTATTTATATAAAAAGCTGTACAAAAACCTTTGGTTTGAGAAAACAACCCTCAAAAAAATTGATAAATTCAAATGTTTATTCCAAACAAGGAAAATATAATGAAAATGCTCAAAGAGCAAAAATGGGTGTTGTACAGTGGAACCTCGGTTCACAAACGTCTCGATACACATACAAATCGGTATACGACCAAAAGGTTGGCCAAACATTTGCCTCAGTTCACAACCACACACTCGGTATACGAACAAGCCAGTTTCCCTTTCAGTTTGTACATGTTCAGTCTCTCCCTGTGCATTTTCTGTGCAGCGAGCGAGCAAGCAAAAGAAAGAGAGTGCGACACACACACATAGGCGCGCGCGCGAGACACACACATGCACACAGGCACGGGAGAGAGAGGCGCACACACACACACAGGTGTGCGACAGATGCACACAGACGCACGAGAGAGGTGCACACACACACACACAGGCGCACGAGAGAGAGGCACACACACACAGGCACGTGCTATAGAGAGGCACACACACAGGAGCGCTCTAGAGAGAGACACACACAGGCGCTCCAGGCTCGCGAAAGAGAGACACAGGCACACACGAAAGAGAGAGTGAGCCAGAGAGAGCGGGCTGGATGTATAAGGTAGAAAAGGCTTGTTTTTGTTTTCAGTTCTGTTTACAGCGATCGGTTCATAGCATGCATTGTGGCAATGTTACTTTTCTTGGTGGTTTATTAAATTCTGGATTTTTCAAGTGTTCATTTTTTTCCCTGTGCTTAAAACTCATTAAAAAAAGTGTTTTTAGCAAGCTGTTCCTAGCACTATAGTACGAACTATTGCAGTGTTAGTTTTCTCTGTTGTTCAAGGTTTTCTCAGTGTTATTCAATGTTTTTACATTTAGTTTACTATTACGCTGTGCATTCTATGGTACACTTAACTATATTTGTGCTTAAAAACTAAAAAAAATATATATTTACATACAGTTCGTATGGTCTGGAACGGATTAATTGTATTTACATACGATCTTATGGTGGAAATTGCTTCGGTTCACATCGCGACAAAGAAGGCCACACCGAGGCAGGGGCCTCAGAATGACGGGAGCCGAGAGGTGAGTGCCCTGCCCTGCAATGACCGGCCCTTTGGAGGCGGACATACCTTGTTTCTTTCAGGGAGGGACGACCCGGATCCGCGTCGGTGGCAGGAGCACGCCGGTCCGCAGGCTGTCGGCAGCGCGACCGCGGCAGCAAGGGAAGCTGCGAAGTCGGAGCACTGCAGCTCACGGAATCACAGCAGCTGCGAGGAGGCACGTCACCGCACCCAGAGCAGGGGAGACAAGATGGCCGCCCGCTGACAGGCACGGGATTGGCCGGTGTGTCTTGTGTGCCCGCCAATGACGGTACAGAGGCGGGACCAAGGAACGCCAGTCTCGTGCCAAGAAGAGACCCGATTGGGCCAAAGGGAGTGGCCCACAGGAGGCAGACGACGAGTGGAGCTGATCGACAGGTAAGCCCACCGGCGTCTGTCTCTCTGTTTTCGCCAGCGGCTCGGCGCGAGCCGGAGGGATCCCTTCAGCCTGCCGAGACGCCTTTGTTACAGCTGCTGGATACCATCGTTGTCCGCTTGGAGCAGCTGAGGGGGAAGGCAGTCGCATCGGGAGAGACGCCGAGTAGTACGGAGGAACGCTGGAACCTTTGGCCGACAAGGTATCGCGGGGAAGGTAAGTCTTGCCGTCCCCATAAAGCATGAGGGGGGTTTCGCCGAACATGGCCGTGACTGTTTAAAGGAAGAGCGGTTTCAAGTAGGCAATTCCCCAACAGCGGACGCGACGGTGCAGACGGCCGACGGGGCGAGAAGAGCAAACACGCAGGGGCTGGCAGGACAGTGGCTGATGAGTGCCCTGGGTCCTAGCGCCCTGCTCTCCAAGCCCGCGGCAGTCTCCCGTCGCTCTGCAGGGACGCAGACGGGGCTGGATTTGAGCTGTTGCCATGCTCAGACCCAAACGGTCAGAACGTCCAAGATGAGAAGGAGGAACCGAGGGGTGAATGACGGTTCCTCCGACAGGAGAGGGCACGTCGCTGGGTGCGAGTGTCCGGTGGAAGGCCGTCCTCTGCGGAGGCAGAGGGAATTCCCTGGGCGGCTGGGCGAGCCGCCTGCAAGAGCGGTCCCACTGACAGCAAAAAGACGGGCATGGAACCTGTGGCAGAGGACTCAAGCAGGCAAGTCGGGGGCTGTCGGAGGGGGGCGAGAGCACTGCCGGTACAGAGACCGACAGGACGCTCGGGGTGAGTGTCCTGGCAGTGCTTCTGGTCCTCCCTTTTCTCTTTTTACAGGTCCGAAGCCCCGACGAGCGCTGGAGCCGACTTCATTTGGGACCTGCCCTCCTCGAATGGGCCGCTCCGTGGGAGGGCTCCCTGCCGGGAGGCTGATGGTGACCCAGCTGGTGGGGACGGCGGGGGCGAGAGCGACGCAGACCGGAGGGGGTGCCGAACTGAGATGTCCCAGGGTGCCGTGTTGGACCCTGGGGACATAGTAGGACCCTCTCTGGGGATGTGCTGCCCTTTCGGGGAGTGTCGTTCAGATCCACGTGTCTTCGCTAGCGGAGAAGTAGTGTGTTAAAGAAGTAAAGAAAAGGAAACATTTTGAAAATAACGTAACATGATTATCAATGTAATTGTTTTGTCACTGTTATGAGTGTTGCTGTCATATATATATATATATATATATATATATATATATATATATATAAAATACCCGTGCTTCGCAGCGGAGAAGTCTTGAGTTAAAGAAGTTATGAAAATAAAAAGGAAACATTTTAAAAATAACGTAACATGATTGTCAAAGTAATTGTTTTGTGTATTTGGCGGCAGCATCACGGAGTTGTTTTCATCTAGCTGCATCAGAAAATGTACCACGACGTCTGACACGCCTCCTTTTTAGTGTTTTCTCACAGCTTGGAATGTTTGCTGTCATAATTGGTTTGAGTCTACATATATATATATATATATATATATATATATATATATATATATATATATATATATATATATATATATATATATATATACTAGTAGAATACCAGCCAGCGGAGAAGTAGTGTATAAAAGAAGTTATAAAAAGAAAAGGAAAAATTTTAAAAATAACGTAACATGATTGACAACGTAATTGTTTTGTCATTGTCATGAGTGCTGCTGGCATATATATATATATATATATATATATATATATATATATATACATGTGTACATATATACACACACACATATACTATGGGGTGCGAAACAGGCAAATACATTGATTTTCTGAATATATAAAGTCGGCGTCAGAATATATAAAGTCAAAACTTGAATATATAAAGTCAGCGTCGGTATATATAAAATCAAAACATTTTTCTAAATATATAAAGTCAAAACTTGAATAAATAAAGTCACTGCTGGAATATATAAAGTCAAAACTTGAATATATTAAGTCAGCATCGGAATTTATAAAGTCATTCCTGATTATACATAGTCAACATCGGAGTGTATAAACTCATTCCTGAATATATAAACTCAAAGTCAAAATATATTGATTGAAATGTCTCTGAACTGAAGTAAGTTAACAAAAATGTATTCAGAAAAATAAATTAAAAAAACACTGTTCGGTTAATGTTTAGAAAATGATGCATTTGCCCTGCCCAGGATTGGATCCTGCCTTGCACCCAGTGTTGGCTGGGATTGGCTCCAGCAGACCCTGTGGTCGGATTCAATGGGTTGGGAAATGGATGGATATTGCAGCACTGACTTTGTATATTCCGACAATGACTTTATATATTGAAGTTTTGACTTTATATATTCCAGCGCTTACTTTATATTGTGAGCTGGAGGGCTTCGCTATTACGTGTGGGGACGAAACTTCACTTTGGTAACTGATCATGCTCCACTTCAATGGTCATACCAACAGAAAGATACAAACTCTCGCCTCATGAGATGGTTTCTGGGCTTACAACTTTTACCATTTCACACTAAAACATCGACCAGGTTCTGAACACGTCAACGCAGACGTATTATCAAGACTAAATGAACCTGGTACAGACAGTCGCTTGATTCACGGAAATGTGAATAAAGCTGAGGGGGAGGGTGTGAGCTGGAGGGCTGATCGCACCCCAAGAAGATACAGACGCCTCTGAGAAAACCACAACCCCTGAAACACAGACTACCCTCACATTGCTCCTTACTTTCTCACTTGCGCTATAACGCGTAATGCAAACCTTGCGCGATACTCCGCTAACTTAAAAGCCTTGTGCAGCGTCTGTCAGTTGAAAATTGATTGTTTGCTTGCTATTATCACTCTCTCTCTCTGCTCCTAGCGGAACTGTCATCTCTGACATGTCATGGAGCACGTTTAAGCTCATGTGTTTACAGTGTTTGAATAAAAATCCTTCTTGTTTCTACGACCTCCTGTGTCTCTGTGCAAATCTGTGACCCAAGCGTGACAATATATTCCGACGCTGACTTTATATATTCAAGATTTGACTTTATATATTCCAGCGCTGAGTTTATATATTCCGACGCTGACTTTATATATTTAAGTTTTGACTTTAAGTGGCAGTGTGACGAAGTTGCTTCGGAAGACGGTGTTAGCCGCGGAGCTCAGCTCAGAGCGAAATGAGGTAAATGGGAGGGGATATGATGACGTGACTCCTCCACCCGCCTTAACTGTCAATCCCCCACAAACACAGTCTCTCGGAATTTGCATAAGCACACCCCTTCACCTGCAATTTTAACTTAGTTACAAAGTGATCAAAACTGTCATTTATATCCTGCGTCCTCTCATTAAACTTGTCTCCCGCATTACCCATGGGCATGAAAAACGCCAGCGGCAGCCTTTCTGTTAACTTAATTTAAAGTTTAGGTTTACACCTTGCTTTGTTTCCGAAGTAGCTGCACTGATGAATAAGGTAGTATATGTCACTCGCTCACTTCTTATTGTTTCGCTGCCTTCTCAATTATATAATGCATGTCTTCAGCGAATTTTGGAGCTCTTCCTGGTTTTCTACATAGTGCGTTGACAGTCAGTTCACGTGATTACGTGGGTGGTGTGATGATGTCACACGAAACTCTGCCCCCACGGCTTTCAAGCTCAACTCCATTACAGTAAATGGAGAAAAATAGGTTCCAGTTATGACCATTACGCGTAGAATTTCAAAATGAAACCTGCCCAACTTTTGTAAGTAAGCTGTAAGGAATGAGAGTGTCAAATTTCAGCCTTCTACCTACACGGGACATTGGAGAAT
Source organism: Polypterus senegalus (assembly GCF_016835505.1). Classification (NCBI taxonomy): domain Eukaryota; kingdom Metazoa; phylum Chordata; class Cladistia; order Polypteriformes; family Polypteridae; genus Polypterus; species Polypterus senegalus. Next base: position 298,697,548 of record NC_053154.1, read on the forward strand.
TAGTGATGAGTGAGTGAGTCAGTGAGTGAGTGAGTCAGTGAGGGCTTTGCCTTTTATTAGTATAGATTTGCTGTATTCCTCGATGCTCATGTTTTGTTCCTTGTGTTTTGTTGGTTATTTCCCCAAGTGGCAAAGCCCTTTTACTGCAAGGGACTGCCCTTAGCCTTTTAAAGGAAGGGGCAACCCATAGCTCCCTGTGGTTCATTCAAATGCACTATGGAGTCAATGAGTATTTATTGTATCTTTTGCTTATACTTTCTGTGATTACTGGATTTTTAATCTTCTGCTGTTTTGTTTCAATACTTACCCAATAGATTACTTTACTGGAACTGCCTTTGTTACGGGTAACTCCTTTTACCATTTAGGCTCTACAGAAACTTCTTTCATTACAGAAAATTTCTGTATTAATAAATCTTTCTATTTATAAAAATTCTACTAGCTGGGTTTTTAATGGTGTTTCCCCCTCTAGTGGGAATTCTTGGAACTGTTCAGGACTTTTAGTATGTGCTTTGAGAATCTTGAGTACATAACAGAAGAAAAAAAAGAGTTGCCTAAAAGGCAATCCAAAAGAAAGCAAGTCCCAATACACTAAATCAAAGAAGAATCCATAAAACAGAGAAAAATGGAAGCAAAACCAGTATATCCTCAAGAAAAAAGCAATACTCGGAAGACGCCAGTAAATGTCAATGTACCACATCTGAACTCTCCTTTCCATTGGCTTCAATAGGTAGAGGGGAGACTCAGGAGGTGTGATGTCAGGAAGGCCATGGCTCCTGAGGTACTACACACCAAACACCAGGGAAACAGGAGAAATAATATATTGAAATCAAATAATAAAAAAGTATTAATTAGCATAAGCAAAACACAGAGCACAGCCCCAACTACATCGGAGGTGAGGCTGTAGAGCAAGGTCAGCAGCTTTAGGTTCCTCTGAGTCACCCTCACTGATGACCTTAAATGGTCAAGTCACACTGCGGCAGTAGTCAAGAAAGGCCAACAACGCCTCTACTTCCTCAGGAGACTGAGTAAAGCCCGGATGACCCCCACAACCCTCTGTAGATTCTACAGGTGTACTGTGGAATCCATCCTGACAGGATGCATCACATCCTGGTACAGCAATTGCTCAGTTCAGGACTGCAGAACTCTGCAATGTTTGGTGAACACAGCACAGCAGATCACAGGCATACAGCTCCCTGCAATCCATGACATCCACACTACACACTGTCTCAGGAAAGTGAACCGTATCAGGCGGGACCCCAACCACCCTGCGCTGTCACTTTTCACCCTCCTCCCATCTGGGAAGCAACTAAAGTCCATTCGGACACGCACCTCCAGGTTCAGGAACAGTTTCTACCCAACTGCAATCAGACTCATGAACAATCAGTAACCTTGTGTCACCTCCACTTCTACCTGCACATATACTTCTGCCACTGTCTCCATTTATTCCTAGGATTCTGGTTTTATTTATTTATTTATTTATATTCATTTATTTATTGTGTGTGGGTTTTTTTTTTGTCTATGTTCACTGCCTGCAGGGGCACATGCAAGCAAGTATTTCATTGTACATGGTACTTGTACACATGACAATAAAGAATTGAAACTTGAAACTAATTCAGGGTGTTCATAAGAAGTGTAATGATTTATGTCATGAGGTATAGGTACAAAATGATAAAAATAGTTCTGTAAAATGCATGCATAGACCATCTGAGACCAATCACTATTCGGGATGAGGATGTGGATGTGGTGCAGAGGTACAAGTACGTGGGAGTTCACATAAACAGCAAACTGGACTGGTTTGAGAGCACAGTGTACAAGAAGGGCCAGAGCAAACTGTACTTGCTAAGGAGACTCTGGTCATTTCAGGTGTGCAGCAAGCTGCTGGAAGTGTTCTACCAGTACATAGTAGCCGCTGTGGTGCTCTACGCCGCAGTCTCCTAGGGAAGCAACATGAACTCAAAAGAAGCACAATGTCTGAACAAACTTATCAGGAAAGCTATGCCAAGACAGGACAAACCCTGGACACACTGGTAGCTGTTGTGGAAAAGAGGATGGTGGTGAAATTGGATGCCAGCATGAAAAATCCCCTCCATCTCCTCCAGGAGGCGCTGTCTTGAAGCACTTTTAGCCACAGGCTCATTCCACCATGGTGTGCTAAGAATCACCTCTGGGGGCCTTTACTGCCCACTACTATCAGGCAATTCAATGCTTTTCCCTGACACCTCAGACTGAATACTATTTATGCATTTATTTATCTGTTGATTGATTGTCCTGTGACTTATTTTTTGCCTTTTTTTTGTTTCTGCTGCTATATTTCCCTTAGGGATTAATAGTTCATCTAATGAATCTAATCTAAAAATCAAAAACAACATGAAATTCAAAATCACTGTCCATGAAATAGTCAAAAATGATACCCTACATGCTTATGTTTGAAATTAGTCATTTTTAACTTTCCAGCAGTGATGCTTAGAGGGCTAGGACCACAACTAAAGAATCAGATGTCAAACCTTGACAAAAAATAAAATAACACTTCACATGCCTATATTACAGATCCCCACAGGTTTTGTAAAAAGAAATAACTTTGACTCCTCGTATCCCATTGCGGGTGAACCCTTGTCGTTGGTAGATGTAGCACAACTATGAAACCTTCTATTAATTCTTTTTGGTCAAGTCACCTATGGGTTTACTCTTTGTCATAAGGGTGTAATAGTCTGCAGAACATGTGGTCCAAAACTGTTTTTTTTGGTCTGGGGAGGTGAAAATACTAGGTAGCCCAAAAACGTTTGATGTCTTGCATAGCTAGAAATCAAGACAAAGTGAATGGTACATCATGTGTGGGGTTTTCTCGCACTAGTGAGTCAGGATGCAAGAACATATAAAAAAGAATATAAACAGAGGCCAGGGAACACACCCGGGCTGACAAAACACTCGTCACTTTTCACCAGGAATGAAAGAAAAGAAACCTTGTGGCTACCTTTGGAGAAGCTCTGAACCAGTTCTCCAGGAGTTCAATGGCTTTGTCCCCTCTACACTCTATACAATATTTAGCTGTTATGGCAAGAAGAAGGAAAATTGCTATGTACTATATATAGTTGGAGAAGAAAACATTCCTGGAGAGTTGGAGAACTGAAAGAAAGAAAGAAAGAAAGAAAGAAAGAAAGAAAGAAAGAAAGAAAGAAAGAAGGTCCTTTAGGTGCCTTCTCTGTACGTTTTGTGTAAGTGTGTTTCCAAGTGTCTTTTACTGAGGAGAGGCTTTGGTCTGCAATCTGATCAATGTAGTGTTGCAGTGGTGGTTACTCTTCTGGACATTTCTCTCATCTCCACACTGGTTCTCGGGAGCTCAGCCAGCATGACAATCAGGTTCTTGATCACTTCTCTTAAACAGGCAAATTTCTTCTTCTCTGTTTGGCTTGGTGGCCAGATCTAGAGTTGTTTTAAGAACTATGGAGGTTACCGTGTTCTTGGGGACCTTCAATGCTTCAGGATTTTTTTTTTTTTACCGTGTCCTGTTCGGCTGTGAAGCAATCAGAATTGATGTCTGAATGCTGGCGACTAGCCTTACAGTTTTTCTCTCAGGTGGAGCGTTACAGCTTCTGCTGACGTCACGCCTGATACCAAAACTTTATTAAAAATATTTTTAGATGTTTTTAAGATTCGAACCGGACACGGAGACAAAAGTGAAAGAAAAGAAGAGAGAGAAGGAAGAGATGGAGGTAAAGGGGGGGGGGTTTTCTTATAGAATAAACAATAAATGAACCAGAATTCGCTTCTAGACCTGCAGAAAGAGAGGGGAAAAAAAAAAAAACCACAAGACAAAAACATTGCTGCATCAGCTACATGAAGATATATAAAAGTAAAAATGTTTGCTGACAATCATACAGTAATTATTACTGAGGCATTTAGGGCCACCACAACCTTAGATCATGTGCTGAAGATGTCCAAGTCATACTTATGAAATCACCATGTGAGCACCTGTGTACGCTTGTATGTGTAAGGTTTCTCTATAGGAGCATCCAATAGTGAGTGTGAAGGGCCACAGACCTCCCCCCAAAAACGTGCGGAAGATGGAGGGAGTTCCAAGCCCAGAGATCCAGAGGTCACCCCAGAGCGCGGAGACCCCAGGGAGGCCGTCACCAGAGAAGCCCCAACCCCCACTCGAGAGGCAGAGGATCACCCCGGGGTCACAACCAGCAGCCGGCAGAGTCCCGGGAGATATCAACGGCAAGCCCTCAGGCCCGCCCGCAGCCGCTCTTCCCCGAGTCCCCACCCCGCCGAGGACCCAACAGAGCCCAGGGAACCAGATCCACCAGGCAGCCACCGAGAGCGACCAGACAGATGCTTAAGGCAGGGGGAGGGTAGGCAAAGATGTTGTAGTATTGCCAGATGTTCCAGGAGAGGGGAGGAGTCCAAAACCCCACCTGACATATACAGTCACACACAAACACAGTCATACACTCCCTCCCTCATGCTCTCGCATACACATACAACCCAAGACTTACAAGGATGTACGCCAGACACCCATTCACACTCCCCACACACACCCTACCTAACTCTGGTCCCGGTGCTGCCGTACCTGAGGTACAGCCATTCCTGGACGTCAGAGTTAGCCCTGTTCCGCAGGGGTAATAGTGAGCAAGCAACCCCGTCCAACGTAGAGCAAAGCAACCCACCACTCCAGACCACAGGCAGACGGCCAGCTCCCACTCCTTGCCTCCAGCCCCAGGCAGCTAACTGAGAACAGAGGTGTAATAAGACCTCTAGTCTCCCTCCGCCTGCTCTAATGTAGTGTTGGTGTGTGTTGATAAGGTGCATTTTGTGGTTGGGGGGATGCGGGCAGTGCCGGCACCATGCGGCCTACACCAGCTGATGCCAACACACAGCCCCACCTCCCCCCAAAAACTCTCCGTGACTAGGTGCAGTTTAAAATTGGAAGTGGACACCGGCACTCGGAGTGAGGCTGAAATTTCCCCCCACCGGATGCCGTTGAGTGTGCCCACTCCCAAGGCCCTAAGTGTGCATTTGTGTGGAATGTTTTTTGTGGAAGTGTTTAATGTGCAAATAAAATTGGGGTGTAGGCTGCCACAGGACTGCGGAAACGGGATCCATACCCGCACCCCCTGACTTACCCACACCCCAAGGCCCTATGTGCATGTTTGTGTGATGATGTGAAGGAGCAGGAGGAGGGAAATGTCTGAGGATGGGGAGGAATGGCTGAGGGGCCTGAGCCCTCCAGGGAGCCAGCTCCCTACTGGCCCCAATAGGCACCTCCGTTCCCAAAATCCACCCGGGGCACGGAGGCCCCAGCCTATCTAGCCATGGCCCGAAGCAGCAGCATCACAGAGCCCCACGGAGTCTGAGGCCACCAACCCACACCACCCCAGCAGAATATTTACTCCCAAGGATTTATTTTTTAGCCTTCCCCATATCTGTGCCTCCACACAATCCTGCCACTAAGTTCTGCAGGAAATTCCTTCAACCTCATGACTTGGTTTTTGCTCTCATACTTATTGTCTACTGTGGGACAATCTATGTCTATAGGTGTGCACAGGTGTGCTTTATCTAATCATGTCCAATGAATTGAACTGACCACAGGTGGACTCTAAACAAAGTGTAGAAATATTTCAACACTGATCAATAGAATGGGATGCACCTGAGCGAAATTACAAGTGTTCTAGCAAAGGGTCTGAAAACTTGCGTCAATGTGATATTTCAGTTTTTTTTATTTCAGGTCAGGACAGGACAGGTTGAGGAACATGCACTGGTACAACCTGTTGCCGTACCCACCACACGACGAAACAGCTCATGATTCTGGTTGGCAACCCCCCATGCAGACATGCAGTCCATTCCCACCCTCTGGAAATGACCATCTATCTGCAGCAGCCAAGTGTTACATAGGTGTCTCCTTGGCCTGGTACAGCCACTCGGGCCGTTTACAATGAGAATCCTGCTAGCTGGATCATCCTTGGGGAATCGCATCACATGGCCGTAGTGCAGTAACTGACGCTCCCTCACAATGCAGGTAACGTGCCTCATTTGGGACTCCTTGAGTAAGTGTTCATTCAACACAAAGTCAAATCAGCGAAACGCAAGGACTCTCAGAAGGGACACAGTACACAATGAGTCCAGTCTTTGTTTCAGGTCACTGGATAGAATCCATGCCTCACAGTCATATAGCAAGACAGGAAGCACCAGACCTCTAAAGACTTGGACCTTTGTCCTTTTGCAAAGATATCAATAGGAACCACACACCCCTTTCTTAATGACCTCCCATGCTCTCACAATCTATCTACTGACTTCATAGGAAGAGTCACCAGAGACATCAATGTCACTGCCAAGGTAAGTAAACCTCTCAACAAGGTCAACACTCTCTCCGCAGTCAGACACACTGTTGATGGCTGTGCCCAAGAGGTCATTAAAGTCCTCGATCTTGGATCTTGGTTTTTATCCAGGACACTTGCAAGTTGAGACTCAGACTCCTCGCTCAGTCTCTCAAAGCCTCCAATCAGAGCCTCCATTGGAGGCTTTTTTATTTTTAAAAAATAAAATAATTCTAAATTCATCTTTTTGCAAGGTCATTCTGGGATGCTGCTTGTTGTGCTGAAAAATTAGTTTAAATGATTTTAGCATAAGGCTACAACATAACCAAATGTGAAAAAACTGAAGGGGTCTGAGTACCTTTTGAATCCACTGTAAATCCTCTGTTTATCCAATTTTCTAAATTTTCTATCACAAAGTATTATTTTTTTAATCACTTTATGCTCCTTTAAATACATTTTTTTGGGTCCAGGGAGGTGAAAATACTAGGTAGCCCAAAAAAGTTTGATGTTCACTTTATGCTCCTTTAAATACTGTGGTTATGTGAATAAATGATGTATGGCTTTGCACTCTGTATTTGGGCACTCTTAAGGAATCTTTCCATTCATAGAACGAGGCCTAGGAAATCGACAAAAGTCGAAAATGATTTTTTCATTATAAAATAAACCACAAAAGGGAGAAAGAAAGCAAGAGATAAGAGAAAGTGCAAAGAAAATAAATTAAACTGGTCTTGAGTCTCTGTCTGATTGCGTAGAAGAGGGCACTCACCACAACAGTCTGGTAGAACATCTGCAGCATCTTATTGCAGATGTTGAAGGACGCCAACCTTCTAAGAAAGTATAGTCGGCTCTGACCTTTCTTACATAGAGCATCAGTATTGGAAAGTCCAGTCCAATTTGTCATCTAGCTGCACTCCCAGATATTAATAGGTCTGCACCCTCTGCACACAGTCACCTCTGATGATCACGGGGTCCATGAGGGGCCTGGGCCTCCTAAAATCCACCACCAGCTCCTTGGTCTTGCTGGTGTTAAGGTGTAAGTGGTTTGAGTCACACCATTTAACAAAGTCTTTGATTAGCTTCCTGTACTCCTCCTACCCACTCCTGATGCAGCCCACAATAGATGAAAGACGCCTCACGCCTGGACAAACTTGTTAAGAAGGCAGGCTCTATTGTAGGAGTAAAGTTGGACAGTTTAACATCTGTGGCAGAGCGACGGGGCATTAAGCAAACTCCTGTCAATCATGAAGAATCCACCGCATCCACTGAACAGTGTCATTTCCAGGCAGAGGAGTAGCTTCAGTGACTTTTGTCACTGTCTTGCTCCACTGACAGACTGAGAAGATCGTTCCTCCCCCACACTATTCGACTCTTCAATTCCAGCCGGGGGAGTAAATGCTAACATTACTCAAAGTTATTGTCTGCTTTTACATACATTAATATTACTATTTAATTTAATATTGTTTTTTGTATCAGTATACTGCTGCTGGATTATGTGAATTTCCCCTTGGGATTAATAAAGAATCTATCTATCTATCTATCTATCTATCTATCTATCTATCTATCTATCTATCTATCTATCTATCTATCTATCTATCTATCTATCTATCTATCTATCTATCTATCTATCTATCTGATTGATGTGGTGGTTTGACCACTTGTGTACAAAGGCCACATATCATCCGCTTCCTCGTCCTCAATTTCTGTCATTCACAACCTTGGAGTATCTTTCCCCCATCAGTGGGTCTCCACTACAAATGCTCCTCCTGCTTTAAGACTCTGACATCAGGTGGTCTCAATCTCAATGAGTTAAGGGTGACCTAAGCAATTCCTTGAGACTCCTACACTTGAGCCTTCAATAGCCTTAAAAGTGTTACAATCTCAACTAATTCTCTGAAATGGACAATGTGTCCACTTTGATCAAGAATCTAGAGATTCTTTGGTCTCCCTGTAAACTTTCATGACACGTGTCTCTTCTTTAAGAAGATACCTTGACCCATCTTTCATAAGGACTGCACTCTTGCGTCTTGGAAGGAAAGCTTTGGACTCTATCTTAGCCACTTCTCTTTTTCCCTTTCTTTTCCTGGTGCTGCTGCCTGCTGAACTTTTGGGACACCCCTCTGTCCCCTCACATTTAAGAGTGCCAAAAATCTCCTCTTGCCAATCTGACACTGTTTTCCTTAATAGAACTCCCATGCAAGACTCTCCCCTGCCTTGTGTACCTTAAGTAGGGTTCTAGGCTTCGACAAGTGCTCTATAAGAATCATTCAACTTCTAAGATAAAATTCCATGAAAGCACTTCTTTTTTTTCTTCTTCTTCTTCTTCTTTCTTTTTCAAATTTTATTGATTTTATTGTAATCATTCCATACAAATTGATCAATTTTTACAAAAAATAGGATTGAAAACAAATCAATCTCCACCTCTGAGAAAGCCAACAGAGTAAAACTTAAAGCTAGTAAAAATAGGCAAATTGATGAGTTTAATAAGTGGACAAAGGTAAATGGAAAGAAAAAAAAATGGAAAGAGAATCTGCTTCCTCAGTGCTTTAAGAGCTTAATCTAAAATGTTATTGATTAGATCCTGCCAGGTATTGAAAAAGTTCTGCACAGATCCTCTAAGTGAGAATTTGCTTTTTTCCAATTTCAAATAGTATAAAACATTAGTTACCCACTGACTTAAAAGAGGAGAGTTATGATTCTTCCAGTTTAGCAAGATAAGTCTACGTGCCAATAGTGTAGTAAAGGCAATCACATTTTGTCCTTCTCAATTTTAAGCCCATCTGGAAGTACACCAAACACGTCTGTTAATGGGTTAGGAGGGATTGTGACACCAAGGCTGTCTGAAAGGCACTTAAAAATTTTTGTAAAGAATGATGTTAATTTGGTTAATTTGGTGAAGGCCCAAAATATGTAACTAAGTGAGGCTGGAACTTGATTGCAGCATTCACAGGTTGGATCTTGCCCTGGAAACACTGTTGACAATTTTAAACAAGACAGATGTGCTCGAAATATAATTTTGAGGTGGATAATTGTATGCTTTGCTTTGCCCATGAAAGCACTTCTGAATAAAAAACTAAAGGATTTGTGCCACAGAATGTACCCCAGTGTGCCTCCCCAGTACCTGCAAAGGTTTTTCAAGCAAAACCAAAAGATACTGAATCTTTGAAGGTCAGTGAAGCCTGTTAAGATTATTGAATTCAATAACTTCTGTTCTACTGCCTCACAACATTTCTTAACTGTTACTAAGAATACTAATCAATTGTTCTTCCTTACATCCCACGCAGACTCCCTGGCCACCATTTCCAGTCAGAGTGTTGTGTAAGCTTAACTTAATCAGGTCTCCTGACCTTTGAGAAATGCATTCAGAATATCTGTGTGAACAGTAAGGGACTGTGGCAATGCGTAGGCTCCACCAAATGTTAGTAAAATAAGCGTCAAATCTGGAAATATCTTCAAAATATTGGTAGCAGAAAAACAAAATCAGACTGCTACCAGTCAAAGAATTTAATACCACTTTACATTGGTTTGTTTTATAATGTTTCTCTTTATCTATTCCTCCCAATAAAATTGTGACAGTGCTAGCATAAGTAATGTGAGATTTTTTTTTGTTTTCCACAGAGCTGCATATCATTCTGAGATGAACTTAAACATAGGAGTAAAGATTCAATCCAATTAAGTTCATTCCAACATAGTGCTCCTCAATGAAGATGGGGGTCAAAAACAGTAGCCTGCACTGATTCATAAACACAAGAAAGTAACAAAGCCAGGCAACATTTACATACTGTAAGTGCCATGGAGGATAGACAGGCATTTCAGCCAGAATTGAGACATGATCTCTTGCACGCCTGGGAGGCCATAATGGAAGGGTTGTGAAAGTAGAGCTACAACCCAGCCAGAATGCCTTGCAATCTTTTGGGACTGAATAATAATAATTGGACTCGGTGAAGATGGATACCAGGAGCAGTTCATCCCTCCAATCAGAAGGTGACAGAGTTCCTCTAGGCTGGTCCCAATTAGGACACCCGTAAGGTTATTTAGGAATTGGAGTATGGAAGTGCAGCCCTGTTGGGACCATGAGTGCCTCCAGAGGGCACTGCTGGAGGAGGACAACACTTGTTTTCACATGACCTGGAAGTGCTCCCTGTGGAATAGCAGGTCCACAGTTCATGTCAAAAAGGCCTTTTTAAATAAATAATCGCCGCATTTGCAGCTTAGAGAGGGGGCATGGTATTTGTGGTCGGACGCAGTTCCTGGGTAAATTTGTGATACGGGTGAACCTCGCTTAAGTGCACAGGTCATCCGCATCCGTAATTGTTCCCGGGAGCTGCTGATTGCCATAGCTGATCCACGCCCCTGTAATAAATAGAAGCACGAGATGGCTAGGTGGGGAAGTTGAGGAAAAAAAAATAAAAGAAAAGAGAAGAAGGAGGCAGGAAGTAGCAAGGAGAAAGCCAGTGCATGCGTGAGTGAGAGAGAGAGAACGAGCGAGCAAGCGCTCGTAGGCAGGGAGCTGAACAGTGAGCCCTAGCGGGGTGTTTGGCTGACACCTAGGGCAGTTGGTAATGATCGCTCCCGCTGAGCATTGTGAGGAGCGGGAGTGACCGGAAGAAGGATGGCTGGCCGCATAAGGCCAAGAAGGAGGCAGGAGTTGGGAGGCTTGGAAGATGGATTCCCCAATGTGAGCATCCTGGCCGTTGGGGGAAGCCAAGTCTCGGTCTGGAGAGAGCGGAACTGAAGCCAGGGATCGGGAAGCCTACAGACCAGTCGAGTTCTGCGAAGAAGGTCAGCTGCAGTTAGAGTGACTCCCCTGTTGTGGGGCCCGTTTGGGAGAAGCAGGAGAGCCGCCAGTAGTAGAAGAAGAATGCACTGGGCTTTGTTTTAAAGAGACTGCTTCATGCCATTTTAACTTCATCGTTGTTTTAAAGGGTTGTTTTTTTTCTATTGTGTTTTTAACCTCCACTACTTCATTCATTTTATGGATTATTTATTTGAAGACTTTTGAGATGCACTGCACTGTATTTATTTAAACACTGTTTTTGTTTATTGATTTTAAATAAAAGCACTTTACACTTTTGCACCATCCACTTGCTTTGTTATGCTTCACTGCCTAACTCATAGGAGACATTATTGACGGTGTCGGGTTCAAGAGCTCCCAGAAGCTGATGGGAGCGTGGAGTGAACCCGCATTGTCACACTCCCGACATGCAGTAAAGAAGCACTCTTAGATCTGACTTGACAAGGATCCCACTGCTTCCCGACACTGACTCCCCAGTGTGAAGTAAGGAGTCAGAATCAAGATCCAGCGGGTAAGGCTGTGTGCACTGGATAATAGATCAATGAAAATAAAATTCTACTATTTTAAACCCAGAGAATTGTTGGGTTATATTGTATCAGAGGTTTGGGGTTCAACTTGTGGTTACATTACCTAAACATAAGCATTTATTTAAACGAGTAACAATGCAGAGATACAAAAAATTTAAGTTAAAAAGTTTTCAAAGACATTCTTTATCCAAGAATGTTCAGAAGAGTCCTAATTAAGCCAGCTAAAGCCAAACACTTGTTGAATGGGAAGACTGCAGGCAGACGTTTTTCTTTCTCTTCATGGGATGTAAAAAACAGATGGGTCCAAAAGGGGTATGCAACATTGCTAAACCCATAAGGAACAATGTTTATGTCTTTCCAATCCCCATAAAGTAAAAAAAAAAAACTATTAGAGAGTTTTGTAATAGTAAAATCTCATGAGAAATAAACTTTAGTGTTAATTTTGCAAAACTGTAAGCAAAGGGAAACTTGGATTTTGCTTATTACTACTTTGTCTATCGTACTGCCACACTGCTGGAGTGCTTACCGATGCCGAGTGCTCATGGTCCCTAACTTTTCACCCCACTATCCTTATAAAAGGACCGCGGCACAAGCTGTAATACTTATTTATGCCTTCTGCCCTATAATTGCTTCCCTGTTACCCTGTTCTGGACAAGCAAGCTCAGGATTTTGATGGTTGTGACATTTTATACAGGCTACCCTGCTGCTGGTTCGGAAGCTGATCATCTACATGATGAAATGCCAGCTCATTCTGTTGGTGACTCACCCCCAGACTGACACAACTTGCCAATGTTGTTACAGTATTTTGTAATCATGTATTTTACATAACCTATAGAGCAAGATTTGGGAGCCAAGCAAGGAAAGTGATGGCATGGGTGGTGCTCATTGGTCATGTCTGCAAATAGGAATGTCATTGCACTGTGTACACAAGATAATAAATCTGAAAAGAACTGATGACATAATTATTTATCAAAGCAAATACTTTTCTTTTTTAAAAAATGCCAGTCCTATTGTATACTTGCATGGGCAGTGAACAATACTAATCAGCAGTCAGTGTTATGCACTTCTTATTGCATGTTGCTTGCACACATGATAAATACTGGGGAAATGGGGCGAAAAATGTAAAATATGCTCCGTTGTCAAGCTGTAATGAAACAGAATGAATACGATTTAATCAGAGGATGAAAGAAAGAGAATGACTGAGCACATTGTGTTGGAGTTAGTAAAAAATAATTTGCAACTTTTACTATTTCTTGATGGTAGAAATTTTATGAAATCCATTTTATGATGAGAAAGATCAAATTGTAGAGATGTCTATACGTCATTGTGATTTGTAGCAATCAATAAGCTTGAAATGAATCACCTTTGGTGGTACAGTGGCACAGTGAGAGTGCTGCGTCCACACAGTAAGGAGACCAGGATTTACATCCTTTGTCATCCCTGTGTGGAGTTTGCATGTTCTCCCTGTGTCTGCATAGGTTTCCCCGCCAGGTGCTCTGGTTTCCTCTTCCAGTCCAAAGACATGCAAGTTGGTGGATTGGTGATACTAAATTGACCCATGTGTGTGCTTGAGGTGTGTGTGCTTGAGGTGTGTATGTGTGCGTGCGATATAGAGTGGCACTCTGTCTGGGGTTTGTTCCTGCCTTTCCCCCTATGCTAGTTTATAAAGGCTATGGCAACCACAGAGACTCTGTTCAGGAGAAAGTGGGTTAGAAAATGTCCGACTGACTGAATAACCATCCCATTAACATTACCGAATACCGCTACATTATGTGTGCTGACCTGCAGCAATCTCTGTGAGATACCATCCCCCCAAATCACCTCCCAGGCCCAAACTATAGTAGATGCTTTATGCAATCCATGGGTCATTTATATTGAAGGCCAGCCAGCACTGGGTCATCTACAGGAGACATTCTGCCACAAATGAATGCTGCAGCTCATTTCTTGGGTGTGGTACATGAAAGGAACATGGTACGTGGTGACTAAATGAGAATGAATCTAAAAAGGCATATTTTTCTCTAGTGTTAGAATTTCAGTGGTGTTGTAATACTTGATTTCATATTTTTTGGCATTTGTATTGACAAGATTCTGAAACAAGAAACAAACTGTATACTCTACAAATCAAAGAAACTTTAACTTATTTTAACAGACAGGACTTAATGTTTACTTGCACTTGCCTCACCTGCCTCCCCTGACCGCACATCCCTGGGGGCTCTAATAAAAGAATTAATTTAATTCAATTAAAATATATTGATTCATTAGTGTGAAATTTCTAACCATCTTAACTATGGAAAGAAAGTGACACATCATAAAAAATTGATTAAGCTATGTAAGATAATTGTTATAATTGGAGAAACTCTCAAATTGCTTTTCTTTTTTTAATCATTTAAATAATCTATACATTTTAATTGAATTAAATTAATTTTTTTATGGGCACCCGTGATTTTAATTTTAGTCACATATGACCAAACAAGATTCTAGTACAAGAAAAAAAAAAAGATTTTTACTTTTGAATGCATTTTTGAAAAAAAATCTGGTTTTCTATATACAGTATTTTAGCCACCCTAAAGCCACACAGTCCTCAACATGTTACATAAACCTTGACTGGAGTGTAAAGGTGAATTGACAAAAATGACATTAGTGACCAAGTGGAATCGAATCTACAATACTAAAGTGAAACGGAACAGTCTTTCATTGTTATTTCTCAATTCAAAAAATCCTAACCACTGTGAAAGCTTACACGTGTGAAGTACTGGAAATTTGTGTTTGTTGGAGGACAGAACCTTCAGTTTTTCCTAGAAAAGCCCAGCACTTTATCAACTGATCCAATATCGCCAAATCACTGAAAAGAGTATTTCACCAAATTTGTATATAAATGATGAAAAATTAGAGAGGGCAAGTTGAATAAAATCGTGTAGATGTCCAACACGCTAAGCACTTGACCAGTAAATAATTTTAAAATAGAGGTAAAATGATAACACTTCAATATCAATTAATCCAAATGATTTTTAAATTAATTTGTTTACATTGGTCTTGAACCTTCGACCGTTTCATTGAAAGTACATGTTAGTCAATTGACCAACACCGCTAATTCATATATACGAGGTGAGACACAAAAATAACTGGACTGGGCTTGGGGCTTTCCTGGAAAACATCTGGTGGTCGTCCAGAAATTAAACATAAAACTATATCCCCCCCTACATGCCCTCTCAAACTGCCGACCAGCTAGGTATATCCTGTGAATAGCCCAGTCAGTATTTGCACAACAATCGCTACATGAGTTGCCGTGATCATATCGGGTGAAAGAATCGAACAGCAAATGAAAATTAGATTTCTCGTGAATTTTCTCTTTTTCTGTAAAGCAGTTTTTGACTGACAAAAACATTCCTGTCCTCGACCATCCTCCCTATTCGACCGATTTAAGTCCCTGTGATTTTTACTTGTTCCCGAAAATTAAAAGTGACCTGAAGGTAACACATTTTTCTTCAATAAATGAAGTGAAGTAAAAAACGGCAAGCCTGCTTAAGAGCCTCAAGCAAGAAGACTTCCAGCACTGTTTCAATCAATGGAAGATACGTATGGAGCAGTGTAGAGATCGAGAGGGGGAGTATATAGAAGGTGACAATGTTTAGAATGCTGTAATTCATCAATACATTTTATTTTTACCAATCTGATTATTTTTGGGTTTCACCTCGTATATACAGTATATATATATTGTGGAAAAGAAAATATGACAGCCAGTCAAATAAAGTTTTTGAGGAACCGCCTCGTATAATGTCCAATGGACAGGTCAAAAATAATTTCTGAAACAAGTAGGTTTAACAAAACATTTGACAAACTCATAAAGTAAAATGGGGGGTATTTATACAGAAACATAAATGGTTACAGGAAATTAAAGGCAGAGTGACGTCTTGATTCTGATTTCTGAGTGACATCCTCAATGTGGGCTGGAAATACTCTTCGGCCATTTTGGCTCCGCAATACATTGTTTATTTTTCTTCCTTGCTTCTGCGGAGAAAGAAAGAGAAAGGTCAGTACCCTTTTTTAACCCTCCGTCTCTCGACCATCTACTCGCCGTGGGTTTTGTTGTCTGTGTCCTAATTGCGCATGCATGGCATTACCCCCCCTTAACCCAGACACACCGGGTCGTGCGAACTGCACCAAGAGGTCGTAAACGTGAGAGAGTGCATCCGCGTTGGCCTGCAAGGCACCCCGACGTTAAACGACGGTGATCCTATAAGGTTGAAGGTCCAAAAACCACCTGGTAACACAGGGGTTAGACTCCTTGTGCAGCGTCATCCACTGTAAAGGTGGCATGGTCCGTAACCAGGGTAAACTCCCGTCCTAACAGGTAGTACTTCAAATGGGTCACCGCCCATTCAATAGCCAAGGCCTCACGTTCCACCGCCACATACCTCCTCTCACGGTCCAACAGCTTAGATACATTATGGGATGTTCAGCACCGTCAACGCATTGGCTCAGTACGTCTCCAAGTCCTGTGTCCGAAGCATCGGTCAAGAGAAGAAAAGGAACAGAAAAATCAGGTGTTCTTAAAATCAGTGCTGTAGTCTGGGCCATTTTCAAGGCACTAAATGCAGTCTCGGTAGCGTTGTCCCAAACCACTTTTACGGGTGCCGTTTTCTTCGTCAGATTTGTCAAGGGCGTAGCCACTTCTGAGAATCGTAGGACAAACCTACAGTAGTAACCCGCTAATCCCAAAAATACCTGTGTTTGCTTCTTAGTAATGGGATAGGGCCATTTGAGGATGGCTTTGACTTTCAAACACTGTGGCTTTACAGTACCCCCGCCCACTAGGTAGCCCAAATATTTGGCCTCCTTCAATCCGAAATAACACATTTTTGGATTGATAAAAAGTCTGGCCTGCGCTAGTGTCGAAAGTAGGCTACTGCTGTTACCCGCAGTATGTGGTCCTCCCAGGTGTCAGAAAAGATGATGACGTCATCTAAGTAGGCCTGGTGGGGCAATAACAGAGTGTCCACCAGACATTGGAAAGTCGCTGGTGCCCCATGCAAGCCAAATGAGAGTACCTTATACTGCCAGTGTCCACTAGAGGTGCTAAAAGCGTTTTTTTCTTGGGCAGAGGCTGCTAAGGGAATTTGCCAGTACCCCTTCATCATGTCAAGAGTAGTTATGTATTGAGCGTTACCGATCCTCTCCAATAAATCATCCACTCGAGGCATCGGGTAGGCATCAAATTTGGAGACCTGACTGAGGCGTCGGAAGTCATTACAAAACCTCCAGGACCCGTCAGGTTTGGGAATCAGAATAATAGAACTGGACCAGGGACTGTAGCTTGGTTTAAACACTCCCATTTCCAGCATTCATCGGATTTCCAGCTCCACTTCCACCTGCTTCACTTCAGGAAGCCTATAGGGTCTCTTTTGTACAACCACCCCTGAGTCTGTAATGATGTCGTGTTCAATCAGGACAGTGAGGCCGGGTTGTTCATTAACTACCTCTGTCACAGAAAGGATGCCTGATTCCAGCTTCTCTTGTTGTTTCCAGGACAACTGTGGACTGAAGTTAAGATGTGGATGTTCCATGAAAAGGGAGCGGGGCTGGCCGGAGATAGGGTTAGCTTCCCTGTCCTTCCATGGCTTCAGCAGATTTATGTGATATACCCACTTGCTCGATCGACGATTGAGTTGATTAACCAAATAGTCAATGAGCCCTTTACGCTCCTTGACTTCATATGGCCCTTGCCAATGAGGCAACAATTTAGAGTGAGACGAGGGTATGAGCACCATACCACGATCGCCCTGGTGGAATTCCTGGAGGGTCGCATTTTTGTTATAGCAACGCGCCTGCGCTGTTTGAACCCGCTCTGTGTTCTTTTAGGACCGGTCTGATTTTGGCCAATCTATCGTGTAACTGTGCAATATACTCCAGTATATTTGAAGAAGGAAGGGCCTCTTCCTCCCATCCTTCTCTTAACATGTCAAGATGACCTAGTGGTTCTCTTCCATATAGTAACTCAAAAGGAGAGAGCCCCATAGAAGGCTGAGGGACTTCCCAATAAGCGAACAGGACGAGGGGGAGTAACTGATCACAGTTCCTCCCATCCTCACTAACTACCTTGCGTAGCATCTGCTTCAGGGTCTGGATAAATCGTTCTACCAATCCATCTGTCTGCGGGTGATAGACCGAGGTTCTCAGATGTCATATTCCAAGTAACTTGGCCACTTCCCTAAACGTCTCCGAGGTGAAGGGAGTCCCTTGGTCCGTCAAGATGTCTTTGGGGATCCCAACCCTAGCGAACATCCCTATTAGTTCCTGTGCAATATTTTTGGTATTCGCTGAACATAAGGGGACGGCCTCTGGATACCGTGTGGTATAATCGACAATGACCAGAATGTATTGATGGCCACGGGTAAAGGGTTCAAGAGTCCCCACTAGATCAACTCCAATCTGTTCAAAAGGTATGTCAATGAAGGGAAGGGGAACCAGAGGAGCATGGTCCTGCCATGGAATCTGGTGCAGATGACACTCCGGGCACAAAGCACAAAAGCGCCGGACCTCCTCATTTATTCCCGGCCAATAAAACCATATATATAAAACTTAATATGCTCAAGTGTTTTCTCGGTGCCCAAATGGGCTCCTAATAGATGGGAATGGGCTAATTCGCACACCTGCCTTCAGAAGGTGCGCGGAATAAGCAGTAATTTTCTCAGTTCACCCTCGTGCTCTGCCACTCGGTACAAGAGTTCATTTTCCAGGATAAAGTATGGCATTCGTGGATTGGGATCGTTGGACATGTGTCTGTCAACTGAGACAACTGCATTTCTAGCATTTTTGCATGAATCATCACTCCATTGCTCCCTCTTAAAGGAGGACGGGGTGTTTCTAAACTGAGAGGCCATTGCCTGCATGGTATCTGTGTCGACCTCAGTGGACGGGGGGTTGAGGCCGTCCCTCTGCCTCATCACACTGAGTTGACGCATGACATGTAGGAGCTGTGGAGCACAGCCTGGAGACAGTCGGACTGATATTACCTTTGTTCATCACCAAACCCACCTTAGGTACAGGTGTTGGGTTCTTATCGCTTATATTATCAGACCAGTCCCGCCCCAATATTACAGGATAAGGTGGATTAGGTAGTATAACCACAACGAGGTGCATCATAGAGCCATCAACCATAACTACACAGGAGGCGGAATTATAGAAACGGGTATCCCCGTGTATACATCTCAGACTGGTCTTGAGTTGTAACCATTGTTGCGGTAGAACCAAGGGACGAGCAACATTGGAGATGTTACTCCCCGAGTCAAACATTGCAGTTACCCTGTGACCATTCACTAAAACAGCACCCTTAAAAGGAAGAGACAAAGAGTTCATTATGGCACAGTACCTTTCTCCTTTACCGTGTGAGAAATCCATTCGTTTGGCTGGGCAGGCTGGGAATATATGTCCGATCCCCCCACACTTGAAACAGCGAGGGGGACTGTAGTTTTTCTCTCTTCTTTTAGTCGGAGCATCTGTGGTTTGTTGGAGGGGCTCAGGGGCTGCAGCACGTACCTGTTGTAAAGAAATAACACAAACACAGCGTAAAGAGTTGGGGTTTCCGGCCCCGTATACTGTACAAACAAAAAGCAACCAAGGTCAAGGGTACAAACAAAAATATTGTTCATGCGCGCGACGACTTCACATGCGCCGGCGGCCATTTTTATATAGGAGGAGCCGGAAGTGGAGGAATGCTGGGAAGGAGGCATGAGGGATGACGGGATTCGTGACGTCAGGGAAGATGGCGGAGGAAGGTCGGAAGTGGACGTGGTGCGGTCAGGTTATGATGGCGGAGCGTCTTTTTTCCTGAAAGAGAGAGCAGAAAGGTTAGTACCCGCCATTCCCTACCGACAAACGTCCTTCGAAGCGATTTCGGGTCCGCCCGCGGCCTCCTACTCGCGCATGCGTGACACTGTCTAGGTTGGTGCAAAGACCCATCCAACCCTCCTGACTTACAGACCGCCCAGTGCCTTTCCACCACTTCAATCAGGGTGTCCATGGTCATGTAGTTCTGCCGGCAAACCTGCTGGGTGAGATTATCTGGGAGGGCTGTTACAAAGGTCTTGCAGGCCAGCTGCTCAACCGCTTTCTGTGCAGAATTGACATCTGGCCGTAGCCAGCACCCAAGCTTATTCCAGACCCCAAAGGCCTGCGTTCTTATAGTCCTCCCGCACCAGTCCCTCGCCTGCTGAACCAGCGATACGCTGTAGCGCTTGAACACCTCTAACCTGAGGGTGGTGTACTCGGCGGCCTGCTCCTCAGTCAGGTCGTAATAGGCCCTCTGCGCCTCCCCTTTCAAATACGTCACTAGTATGTATGCCCACTCCGAAATCAGCCACGCATTTCACCGGGCCATGCGCTCAAAAATAAGAAAGTAAGATTCTACATCGTCTCCCTCTGTGAGATAGGTTAATTGAGGGGGTAGAGACCGAGCAGCCTCCGACCTTACTGCAGCCGCTGCCCAAGCCTCCGCTTCTGCTAACTTGGTCTTAGTTTCTCCCAGCTGTAACTTGACAGTCCTGACTTGCGCCATAATCGTACCCAAAACGGTATTAAGGCCTTGTTCCTCTGACATGGTACTGGAACAATAATCCTGCTGGCTACGCCAATCTGTGGAAAATAAAATATGACAGCCAGTCAGATAAGTTTTTGGGGAACTAACCTTTATAATGTCCAACGGACAGGTCAAAAATAATTGCTGAAGGTGGCATGGCTCTACCTAACTTCCAGTTTTATTACTGGGCAGCAAATATACAGGCGATAAGAACCTGGCCACAAATAGAAGAACATACACAGGCTTGGACCACAATAGAAGTAAAATCCTGCAGTACTTCTTTGTATTCCCTGCTATGCGCTCCAATAAACACACGCTATCGGCAATATACAAATAACCCAATTGTGCTCCACTCACTTAGAATCTGGAACCAATGTAGAAAGCATTTTAAGACGGAGAAGCTTCTATCTGTGGCACCTCTGCAAGAGAACCATCTCTTTCAACCTTCACAAACATATGCAGTTTTTAATATCTGGAAAAAATTTGGAATTAACTTGCTTAGAGATCTTTATATAGACAACGTCTTTGCTTCCTATGAACAATTACATTCCAAATTTAACATTCCAGCTACACATTTCTTTCACTATCTTCAAATCAGGAACTTTGTTAAACAGAACCTTCCAGATTTTCCTCATCTTGCACCCTCATCCATGCTGGAAAAATATTGCTCAATCTCAAGGACTTAGACTCCATCTCTGCAATATATAAAATCATTTTACAATCCCTCCCTTTCAAAGATCCAAGAGGTCACAGGGAAAAAGATTTCTCAATTAATATATCAGAAGAGGAGTGGAAAGTAGCAATGCAGAGAATTCACTCAAGCTCCATTTGCGCAAAGCATACATTTATACAACTTAAAATTATTTATCGAGCACATCTGTCTCGACTAAAACTCTCCAAAATGTATCCAGGGCATGATCCAACCTGTGAACGCTGCAAACTAATTCCAGCCTCACTAGGTCACATGTTCTGGGCCTGCACCAAATTAACATTATTCTGGACAAAAAATTTTAATTACCTTTCAGATAGCCTTGGATTCACAATCCCTCCTAACCCATTAACAGCTGTGTTTGGGGTTCTTCCAGAGGGGCTTAAAGTGGAGAAAGACAAACTAATTGTGATTGCATTCACTACACTTTTGGCACGCAGACTTATTCTGATAAACTGGAAGAATCCAAACTCTCCTCTTTTAAGTCAGTGGGAAACTGATGTGTTATATTATTTGAAATTGGAAAAAATCAAATACTCAGTTAGAGGATCCGTACAGACGTTTTTCAAAACATGGCAGGATCTAATCAGTAATATTTTAAAATAAGTTCATGAAGCATAGAGAATTTATTAATTTAGGTATGTTTAAAAGCTGTAAAATTTTTATGCCGTTTGGCTTGCTCTCTCTCTCAAGAGTGGGGATCGATCTGTTCTTAACTCTATTTTTCTTTTTGTAAAAACTTGATTGCTTTGTATGGAGTGCAATAAAATTAATTAAAAAAAAATAAATAAATAATTGCTGAAACAAAAATATAATGCACACATTCAGAGACTACTATAAATCCTTAAATTCTACTGAGTTTAAAGAAGACAACACACAATCTAATGCATTTCTAGACACATTACAGATACCACAAATAGATACTTTTAGTGCAGAGGAACTGGATAAACCTATGGCGCTGTCAAAATTGCTAGATGCTATAAAGTCACTTCAAAGCGGGAAAGCAGCAGGCCTTGATTGCTACCCTGTAGAATTTAATAAGAAATTCTCCACTCAGCTAGCTCCCCTCTTATTAGCAACATTTACAAAAGCTAGAGACAATCAAATTCTACCTCAAACTTTTCGCCAAGCATTAATCACCATCTTTCCTAAGCAAAATAAAGACTTATTAAATGCACATCATACAGACCAATTTCACTTCTGAATAATTATTATATTATATAATAATAATTATATTATATAATTATATTATTAAAGGCCGACACTTAGCTTCCAACCTTCAACACCTGTTTAATTTAATATATTCACCAGCAAAGTCAAACACCCCAGAGATATTATGGTCGTTGGATGCAGAAAAAGCATTTGATATGATTGAATGGAACTACCTTTTCACTACATTAGAGAAAATTGGGTTTGACCCGAATATTTGTGCATGGATCAAACTATTGTATACCAATCCAGAAGCCTCAGTTTGTATTAACAACATTTGTTCAGACTACTTAAACTAGAACGTGGTACCAGACAAGGATGCCCCTTGTGACCACTGCTATTTGCAATCGCCATCACTGGCAGTTCACTGTCGAAATGCTTATCAGATAAAGGGGATTAACAGAGAAGGACCTGAACAGAAATTTTCTCTAAATGCGGATGATATGGTACTGTATACAGTGGTGTGAAAAACTATTTGCCCCCTTCCTGATTTCTTATTCTTTTGCATGTTTGTCACACAAAATGTTTCTGATCATCAAACACATTTAACCATTAGTCAAATATAACACAAGTAAACACAAAATGCAGTTTTAAATGATGGTTTTATTATTTAGGGAGAAAAAAAATCCAAATCTACATGGCCCTGTGTGAAAATGTAATTGCCCCCTTGTTAAAAAATAACCTAACTGTGGTGTATCACACCTGAGTTCAATTTCCGTAGCCACCCCAAGGCCTGATTACTGCCACACCTGTTTCAATCAAGAAATCACTTAAACAGGAGCTGCCTGACACAGAGAAGTAGACCAAAAGCACCTCAAAAGCTAGACATCATGCCAAGATCCAAAGAAATTCAGGAACAAATGAGAACAGAAGTAATTGAGATCTATCAGTCTGGTAAAGGTTATAAAGCCATTTCTAAAACTTTGGGACTCCAGCGAACCACAGTGAGAGCCATTATCCACAAATGGCAAAAACATGGAACAGTGGTGAACCTTCCCAGGAGTGGCCGGCCGACCAAAATTACCCCAAGAGCGCAGAGCGACTCATCCAAGAGGTCACAAAAGACCCCAGGAAAACGTCTAAAGAACTGCAGGCCTCACTTGCCTCAATTAAGGTCAGTGTTCACGACTCCACCATAAGAAATAGACTAGGCAAAAACGGCCTGCATGGCAGATTTCCAAGACGCAAACCACTATTAAGCCAAAAGAACATTAGGGCCCGTCTCAATTTTGCTAAGAAACATCTCAATGATTGCCAAGACTTTTGGGAAAATACCTTGTGGACTGATGAGACAAAAGTTGAACTTTTTGGAAGGCAAATGTCTCGTTACATCTGGCGTAAAAGGAACACAGCATTTCAGAAAAAGAACATCATACCAACAGTAAAATATGTTGGTGGTAGTGTGATGGTCTGGGGTTGTTTTGCTGCTTCAGGACCTGGAAGGCTTGCTGTGATAGATGGAACCATGAATTCTACTGTCTACCAAATAATCCTGAAGTAGAATGTCTGGTCATCTGTTCGTCAACTCAAGCTGAAGCGATCTTGGGTGCTGCAACAGGACAATGACCCAAAACACAACAGCAAATCCACCTCTGAATGGCTGAAGAAAAACAAAATGAAGACTTTGAAATGGCCTAGTCAAAGTCCTGACCTGAATCCAATTGAGATGCTATGGCATGACCTTAAAAAGGCGGTTCATGCTAGAAAACCCTCAAATAAAGCTGAACTTCAACAATTCTGCAAAGATGAGTGGGCTAAAATTCCTCCAGAGCGCTGTAAAAGACTCATTGCAAGTTATCGCAAACGCTTGATTGCAGTTATTGCTGCTAAGGGTGGCCCAACCAGTTATTAGGTTCGGGGGCAATTACTTTTTTACACAGGGCCATGTAGGTTTGGATTTTTTCTCCCTAAATAATAAAAACCATCATTTAAAAACTGCATTTTGTGTTTACTTGTGTTATATTTGACTAATGGTTAAATGTGTTTGATGATCAGAAACATTTTGTGTGACAAACATGCAAAAGAATAAGAAATCAGGAAGGGGGCAAATAGTTTTTCACACCACTGTATATCAGACCCACAAAATACTGTGCCTGCAGTCGTAACAGCACTTACAGAATTTCAAAAGATCTCTGGTCTCTGAATTAATCTGAATAAAAGTGTGCTCTTTCCAGTGAATTCTCAAGCATATAATATTAGATTCGAAACCCTACCTTTTATCATTGCAGAACAGTTTAAATACCTAGGGGTAATCATCACAAGTAAACATAAAGCTCTTTATCAGCAAACTTTTGCCATCTGTATGACTTGCAAAAATGGTCAACCCTTCATCTCATTCTAGCTGGAAGAATTAACGTTGTTAAGATGAATATCCTTCCTAAGCTTCTCTTTTTATTTCAAAACATTCCAATATACATCAATAACTCATTTTTAAGCAATTAGATTCAATCATAACCTCATTTATTTGGAGCTCAAAACATCCACATATCCAAAGAGAGACCCTACAAAGGCCTAAGGCAGAAGGTGGCATGGCCCTACCCAACTTTCAGTTTTATTACTGGGCAGCAAACATACAAGCTTTAAAAACCTGGACACAAATAGATGAACATACACAGGCTTGGTCAGCAATAGAAATAAAATCCTGCAGTACTTCTTTATATTTCCTGCTTTGTGCCCCAATAAATGTAAGTTATCACCAGTATACTAATAACCCAATTGTGCTTCACTCACTCACAAAATGGAACCAATATAGAATGAATTTTAAGATAGAGAAGCTTTTATCTGTGGCACCTCTGCACGAGAACCACCTTTTTCAACCCTCCCAAACATATGCAGTTTTTAATATCTGGAAGACATTTGGAATTAAATTGCTTACAGATCTTTATATAGACAACATCTTTGCATCCTATGAACATTACATTCCAAATTTAACTTTCCAGCAACACATTTCTTTCACCATCTTTAAATTAGAAACTTTGTCATACAGAACCTGCCCGATTTCCCTGATCTCGCACCTTCCTCCATGCTGGAAAAAATATTGCTCAGTTTGGAGGACAGCATTTCTGCAATATATAAAATTATTTTACAGTCCCTCCCTTTCAAAGGTCCAAGAGGACAATGGGAAAAAGATCTCTCAATATATCAGAAAAAGAGTGGAAGGTAGCAATGCAGAGAATTCACTCAAGCTCCAAATCATACAATTATTCAACTTAAAATTATATATTGAGCACATCTGTCTCACTTAAAACTGTCCAAAATGTTTCCAGGGCAAGATCCAACCTGCATACGCTGCAATCAAGTCCCAGCCTCACTGGGTCACATGTTTTGGGCCTGCACCAAATTAACACCATTCTGGACAAAAACTTTTTAAGTGCCTTTCAGACAGCCTTGGTGTCACAATCCTTTCTAACCCATTAACAGCTGTGTTTGGTGTTCTTCCAGATGTGCTTAAAGCGGAGAAGGACAAACAAACTGTGATTGCCTTTACAACACTATTGGCACGCAGACTTATCAATTTATGTATTTTAACCAGATTTAAGTTCTACTCTGTTGGCCATGCTCTCTTTCTCAGGGGTGGGGGTTGGGTTGTTTTCTTTACAATTCTATTTTTTGTAAAAATTGATCTATCTGTATGGAATGATTAAAATAAAATCAATAAAAATTAAAAATAAATAAATAATTGCTGAAACAAGTAGGTTCAACAAAACATTTGACAAACTCATAAAGTAAAACAGGGGTATTCATACAGAAACAGAAATGGCTACAGGAAATTAAATGGGGGGGAAGTGACGTCTTGATTTTGACTTCTGAGTGACGTCATCAATGTGGGCCGGAAATACTCTTCCGCCATTTTGGCTCCTCGATACGTTGTTTATTTTTCTTCCTTGCTTCTGCGGAGAAAGAAAGAGAAAGGTCAGTACCCTTTTTTAACCCTCTCTTGACTGTCTACTCACCATGGGTTTTGTTGACTGTCTTCTAATCGCACGTGCATGACAATATATAAATATATATACAGGTATATATATTGTGGATGCTGGCCCGGACACACACAGACGGACATCGTAAGTTCACCCAACACACGTTTATTAACAATATATTTACAGTTTTCGTGCACTTACAAAACCCCAGTGCCTCCAGCACCGATTCCCCCAATTTCCAGGCCACACAGTTCCAGTGCCTTTCTCTTGTCCGCCTCTAGTCCTCCCTCCAGCTCCGTCCTCTTCCACCCGACTTCTGCCCTGAATGAATGGAGGGAGGCGGCCCCTTAAATGGGAACCAGGATGGGCTCCAGCTGGTTCCCGGCATTCCTCCATAGACACACCCCAGTGTGGCGGAAGTGCATGCTGCAAACCCGGAAGCCGTCCGGGTGTCCCCTGTCGTCTTCCCCCCAGCACTTCCTGGTGTGGCGGAAGTGCTGGGCTCCCGGGATATTCAGGCACTGGGACGCCGCCTGGCGGTGGCCACGGGTCCCTACAGGGCTGGGCTTCCAAGCCCTTCACCCGAAGCCCCCAACATAACCAGGACGGACGCCCCCTCACAGTCTGTGCCTCCTCCAGTCCTCCTGGGACTGGGACCACAATATATATATATATGTGTGTGTGTGTGTGTTGGAGGGGTGTTAAAAGCACTATGTGTATTCGCTAAAAGAATAAGGAAATGAGATGAGAAGAGCATGCATGCAAAATTTGTAGGAAATAGGTTCAGTAAAAGTGGGTTAAAAATTGCTTGCAAAGTTTGACCCAGACAAGCATAGAGGACAAGTCTAAATAATAATAATAATAATTATCAAGCCAACCAAAATAGAAAAAGATTCAGCAAAATGCTGAAGTGAAAACAAAGAGAAAATAGGATTCATGGTGACAGAAAATAAATGTTGGTTGCACAGAAGTATATTTCTAGAGAGAAAGTGTATAAAGCTAAAAACAAAAAGGGGAACAGACTGTGACTGTGAGGTTAAATAGGAGAAAATAAAATAAGAAATGTGCAGCTGAAGACGCAAAGAGGTGACACAGAGAGGAAAAAATGATAAACAGTTGAGGAGCAGAGCCTTTTGGTGTGTTGAAGACACAGGGGTCTTGAAGATTTGTATTTGATTTTTCAAGAGCAAACCCTGGTGGAATGAGGAAGGAGACCCTGATAGCAAAGGTCCAGTGGGTTGCTAGTAGATGACTAGTGGCCAGAACAGAGGCCCGTCAGCAGCCACTGCCGGCGGTCCACTGGGGTTTTGCCCAATGGCTTTTGGGGGCCCCCTTGTGGTCAGTTAGCGTCAGCAGCTGGTGGCTAACAGTCAGTCCCCAGACAGCAGGAGAGCATTTGCCAACAGAAAGCTGCCCTTCAGCCACTTATGCCTTTTGATTTTATTTTAATATTAAACATTGTTGTTGGCAATTCATTAATTGACCATCACTCATGTATGGAAAACTAGACAACACACCTAGCAAAAGTCTTTTGATATTTTTATTAGAGTAAAGAATATGTAACAATAATAATAATAATGATAATATTGATAATAATACATTGTACAGTTTAATGCACCATTTTTTTCTACAATCTTCTCCTTTCACATGCATGTACAAAGACAGCAAAAAGAAAAAAAGATTAATGTGGGATAGTTAAAGAACAAGGACCAAATAAAGCAGCGTTTAGTGTAAACATAACTAAAGCTTACATTGCAAATGTTTTTCTGCATTCCTCCTTCGCTGTTTTCGGCCCCCATCTCAGTCAGAGGCACCTTTCAGAAACAAAGTCCCCTCCCGCTACAGTTCCTCTTTAGCAGCTTCCTTTGTGGTGGGATTTCTCCTGATTGCCCCTGCCATCGCACAGTTATTTGCTGTTAACTTCTGTTATCTACCTCAGTGTTTTAATGAACACCATTGAAACAGTAAAGACAGACTTCTAAAACATTCAAGCTGATATCCAGAAGGATTGATGCTTGTTAGTGGCTGTAAAAACCTCCATACTGTGGATGATGCTTTTCACATTGAGGTCCTTGAAAGAGAGTTATAGAAATGGGCAACAGCATTTGTCATTAGGCAGGAAAACAACAGATATTAGCGTGTATGTCTTAGAACAGCTGTTCAAATATCCAAAATTGTATTGCACAATCTCTGACAAATGTTCTGTGAAATTATCAGTTCCTCTCCAACTTTCTGGTCCTGAAAAATCATGGCATCCATATCCTTCAGAGACTCCCCTGTGTGAAGGGGGATAGAAAAATGATGCTCCACATTAATATACACATTATTTTTAATTTGCAGGGTATTTTCTATATTGTCCAGTCTCTGCATGATGTTAGAGAGCTTGTTGGTAAGCTCATCCCACATCCCTCTCATCACTGTCATGGTTGTTCTGAAGTAATCCCTAATGTAAAAAGGCATATATCATAAATGATGAAAGTACAAATAAATTGCTACTCTATTTACTGTATACTCATTGTCCAATGCATTCTGATCAGGCAAGTTCTGCTGGGATTCCCACTGTTCCACATCTTCTGTAACCTGTTAATGCCCCAATACATACCTTAGCAATTAATATGACAAACTTTGATTGACAATTATAGTAAGGTGAAAGTAAAGTTACCAAATGCACACATCAGTGCATTTCAACAGTGGTTACACCGTTATTTTACCTTTGTCTTGAGAATGGCCATCAGTCACAAGCTACTTACATGGTGTTCATAGTGGCACTAGTGATTTTGGCCCTGACTGAGAAAATCAAAATATCAAGTTAGCAGTGGTTTTCTGATGTGGTTTTTGTTATTGAATTATATAAATTTCGAAAATGTTTTGTCCCAGTACATGGAAATGTTATAATATCTATGTAAGCTTGTGTATGTCACTGTTGAATTACCTTTCAGGTGAATGGCCGTAATTGATGATGGACTCCTTAAAGCACGACTTAAACATGAAAAACAAAATGCAAAACTGGAAGAGCAAATGTTTTCTTTACTACATTATCAGTTTATTCATTAAATACTGATATGTAATTTTGTTGGAAAAAAGACATAGTCTGATTGATTTTCGAATCATGAAAATGTTCCTCGAAGACAGGTACTGAATCTACCTTCATGTTGTACAGGCTGTCATGTAAGTGGGACTGTACATTTGGTTGGATTCTGTAAAAAGTATAATTTAAATATCTTGATCTAACATCAGAATACATGTATATTTTCTTTTGAATGGAGGAGGAAGTTAGGAGCATGCACTGATACAGCACATTGCCGCACCCACCTCATGACAAACCCAATCAGAACCCAGATTAGGACTCGAGTACAGCCATGCAATGGGTGACTCCTCAGCACCACACTAGTTCAGATGGAATGGAACATTGTGAGGTTTTTTTGAATGAATGAATTAAATGTTTACAGCGCACACAGAGTATACTGCGCAAAGACAAAATACATTCAATATGAGGAGTGCCATGCCTATGGCCGAACAGGTGGGAAACACTGAAAGCAAGGTTACCGAAATGCATACATCATACTTCCATAGTGAGGACACCATTATTTTATCTTTTCATGTTTGTCTTGAGAATAGTTGCAACAATCACAATGGAAGCACTATTTTTTCTGCCCCAATTGAGAAAAAGTTAAAATAACTAGTTAGCAGGTTGTATGATGATGTCTTTGTTATGCATAATCCAGGTAAAAAAAATAGAAACTAAGCATATGACATGTTAACAATTTAATACTTAACAGGTAAAACTAACAACACATCTTACTTTTATTAAATCATGGAGATCACGGGGTTGCCATCATCTTCATCACTTGATGAAAGTACAGCATTGTATTTCTGGATCTAAAATTGGATTTCCTGGTTAGCAATACAAAGCAATATATATCACAGATAACCAGAGGATATGAAATTATTGTGAAATTTAATGTCTCCAATTCTGTCTTCCTTGTGCTTTCTGGATCTGTGTCCAAGGTGGATCTATTTTTTAAGCATGAACTGGTAAAGCACGCTACCACACCCACCACAACACAAAACAGCTCAGGATCCCAGTTGGCAACACCCTAGGCAGACACGCAGTCCAGACCCACCCCCCAGATATGACCATCTATTTATAGCAGTCAGGTGTTACTTGGGGATCCCCTTGGTCTGGTCCACTTGCTCAGGTCCTCAACAATGAGGATCACCCTCAGGGAATCACGTCACATGGCCATAGTGCTGTAACTGATGCTCCATCACAATGCAGCTAATGTGCTTCATTCGGGACTCCATGAACAACCGCTCATTCAACACAAAGGAGTCCAGACTTTGTCTCACATCACTGGATAGCATTCATTCCTCACAACCATACAACAAGACAGGAAGCACCAGGACTCTAAAGACTTGGACCTTCATCCTTTTGCATAGATATCAGGAGTGCCACACACCCCTTTCCAGCGACCTCATGACATCCCATGCACTGCCAATCCATCTACTGACTTCATAGCAAGAATCACCAAGGATATCAATGTCACTGTCAAGGTAAGTAAACCTAAACGAGGCGACACTCTCTCCGCAGACAGACACACTGCTGATGGCTGTGCCCAAGCAGTCATTAATGGCCTGGATCTTGGTTTTTATCCAGGACACACGCAAGCCCAGACACTCAGACACCCTTGTTAAGTCTCTTGAAAGCCCTGAACAGAAATTGCATTGTTTCCGCAAAGATTACAGCTTTGTTTGCAAAGTCAAGATCAGTGAATATTTCTTCACCAACGGATCCCCCACAGCCGCTGGACCCCACGACCCTGCCCTACAACCCAGTCCATGCAAGCACTGAACAGAGTAGGAGCAAGAACACACCCCTGATGAACGCCAGAATCAACTGGGAAAAACACAGAGGTTCTACTTCCACTCTGCAAAGCACTCACGGTACCAGAATACAGGCCAGCCATAATATTCAGCAAATTTGGGAGGATCCCACAGGACAGCTTGATCAACTGAGTCGAATGCTTTGTGAAAATCGACAAAGGCTGCAATGAAAATCTGCTGATATTCACGTTTGCACTCGATGAGAGAACCCTCAAGGCCAGGATGTGGTTGATGGTAGACTTCTTAGCAGTAAAAGCAGGCTGCTCCATTCGCTGGTAGGTGAGTAAGTGATCGCGGATCCTATTGAAGAAATCCCTAGCAAGGACGTTACCCAGCACCAAGAGCAGTGTTATTGCCATATAGTTGCCGCAATCCAGGCATTCACATTTCCTTCCCAGATAGGGATGACAAGTCCTGTTTTCCAGTCAGTTGGGATGATACCCGTCTCCCAAATGGAAGTAAAGATTTCCTGCAATGCCAGAAGGACAGCCTTACCACTAGCCTGGAGAAGTTCACCCCGGATACCACAGATCCCTGCTGCCTACCCTACCTTCAGCTTGTTCACAACCTGTGCAATGTCAATGAGACTGGCTGGTTCTCAGCTAATTGGAAGATAAGACTCAAAAACTGTGAACCCAGAGATGTCCAACATCCTGGCCAGAGGATCAGCCTTAACAAGCTGCTCTTAAGATAGCTAGGTAATAATAATTGAAAAACATACACTTAAGATTGATTATATTCTTCCTATATGAATGAAGCTTATTTCATTATTTAAGCAATCACTTTTATAATTCAGCAACACATGCCTTTGTCTCTAAACCTGCTGGCACCGCCACTTTTATGCTGGCTTTTGCAGGTAACGCCAAGTCATTAATCATGCCTCATAATGTCAGTGTCTGCACAGGTTTTGAAAGTTCTCCCCATGTATTTATGGATTGGTTGTTATTTATGCAAAGTACAGTGAAACACATACGTGCTTCATCGACTATTCTTCATCTTTGTTCTTTTAAAAACATATGCGGCTAACTTTCAGTGAGTGAGCCTCGTCAATGTACTGTAAACAATAGTGCAGCTCTCGTCTACAATTGGTTATTCGAAATTTTGACCTTTGATGCCAACAAACAGAACAGCCCATACCTAAATGATACCTTTTATGATGCAAGCTTCTGAAATATTTGGTTGATTGTGAGCATAACGAGGCGTTTCTAGGCATTGAAAACACGTCACAGGATATCAGTGGCTTTTTTGAGACTTTTGTTGGGTTGTCCAGTCAGGGTTGTAAATTGTCCATAAAAGATATTCATAACTGAAGCATCTCCATTAAAACATTTGGCTGTTCATAAAAAAATTGGAACCCTCCCAACTACCCAACCAATGCTTGTTGCCAGTGCAAAAACTCCACAGAGGAAATACACACTGTCTCCCTGCCAGCATGAAGACTCTACAGGGGTTCTGCTATGTAGAGCGATTGTAAACCTTCTGCTTTCAGACTGACAGTAAAAAATTTTGCTTCCAAGTAAAAATACTGAAGTTCTAGAAGTGTTGTCTCCAAAGAACTAATAAATACACCAGTAAGGTCTAAGCAACTGAATGGGTTTAATTTTGAATTGTATTAAAATCCAATATTTTTAAATTGTAGCTAATCTTAAGTTTATCAGATATTTTTTATTTCACTCAAGATTTTCAATGGCCCATTTTCGCGGATAAGTTGGCTGAATGCACTGCACAACAAAGTTTTTACTTTTTGAACACTGTTGAGTGTTTCTTATAGATTATAGAATATCACATCAAAATTTACCCATCATGTACTGTTTCAGAGAAATCTTCAGTTTTGTCATGATTTTTTCTTATATTTGTGTCCAAACATTTTCGCTCCCGTAAGTGACTTATCAACAAAGGTTTGTGCAGCCTGGGCATGTCCAGGCATGGAATCTGGCCAGGTTGGAAGCTGTTCTTGGAATTTGACATCATGGGCATGCCTGGGCAGGTCTGAACGAGCTTGACGCTGTCTCAGCATGCTATAAAGGTGGAATTCATACACCGATCCTGCTCATTTGGTTAATATAGATAGTCAGTGTGTATGTATAGTATCAGTATAGTAAAGTATAGTATCTGTAGCAATATAATAGTAAGTAAGCTTGATGCTATAGACATTTTGGTGTTGGGCGATATGCCTCGTCAGTGTCGTAACAGCCGTGATACATTCTGCTATATCTGTGGCGAATATACACTTGCGCCTCAGAGACATTGGATGACTGCTCTTATGAAAAAAGCTTATCATCTGTATTTCAGCTGCAAAATTGGTGATCAAGACAAGGAATGGGCACCTCACATTTGCTGTGTGACATGTGCTGTCAGTCTGAGAGCCTGGCTCAGAGGCACTCGAAAGATGTAGCCGTTTGCTGTTCTGATAATATGGTGAGAACAGAAAGACCATGTGACAGACTGTTACTTCAATTTGACTAATGTGTCTGGTTTCTCTGCCAAAAACAAGAAGTCAATTGAATATCCTAATCTGCTTTCAGAAATGAGACCTGTGCCACATGACGACAGTCTCCCAATTCCGAAACCACCAGAGGATTGGACCTTAGACGAACCAGATGAAGAAACTGCAATGCAGGGTACTGACAGTGACATTGACCCAGATTTTGAACCATGCTCATCAGGCAATCCACATCTGATAACACAGTCCAAATTGAATGATTTGGTCAGAGATTTGGGTCTGTCAAAAGCAAAAGCTGAACTGCTGGGGTTGAGACTGCAGGAATAGTGTTTGCTGTCACCAGGTATGAAAATTTCTGTGTTTCGAGGCCAACATTATGATATATAACCAAATTTTTTGCACAAGTCAACAGTATCTGTTTCTGTTGTGACATTGAAGGATTGTTCTCGGCCTTGGGTTGTGATCTCAACCCTGAAGAGTGATGTCTCTTCATTGATGCATCAATGTTAAGCCTGAAAGCTGTTCTGCTACACAATGGCAATGTTTATCCTTCAGTACATGTTGGCTATGCAGCACACATGAAAAAAAAAATTATAAAAATACATCCAGTATAGCAGGTACAACTGGAATATCTGTGGAGATCTTAAAGTCATTGCTCTGTTACTAGGACTGCAGCTCGGCTACACAAAGTACCTCCTCTTCACATAAAACTGGGACTCATGAAGAATTTTGTGACAGCACTGAACAAGGAAGGCAAAGGTTTTCGTTATTTAAGACAGATGTTCTCAAGAATAACTGATGCCAAGATCAAAGAAGGCATTTTTGTTGGCCCCCAGATTTGGCATGTTATGAGTGACAAGTGGTTTGAAGATCTGTTAGATGGGCGGAAAAAATTGCCAGGAAAGCCTTCAAAAGCGTTGTTGACAATTTTCTGGGCAATTCCAGAGCCCCAAACTACATTCAGCTGGTAGACAAACTTCTCAAAGCATACACGACAAAGAAGTGCAACATGTCACTCATGATTAATTTCTTATACTCACACTTGGACTTCTTCCACGCAAATCTCAGTGCTGTCAGTGACGAACATGGTGAAAGGTTTCACCAGGACATATGCTACAATGGAGAAACGATACCAGGGCAACTGGAATTCGTCAATGCTTGCTGACTACTGTTGGACAGTGCAACGTGATACACCAGACATTGAATACAAAAGAAAATCGGAAGCAAAACATTTTTAATTCTGTTACATTTATGCTTATGCGATAATATATATAACTAAATACGTTATTGTCATTAAACATATAAATGTCTATTTGTCAGAGTTCCTACATGATGCAGTAAAACCAAAACAATATTTGTGCATATCCAGTAGGTACCTGTCACAATCTTTTCAGGAAGCAAGACTTTTCAAAAAAACTGTTGTGCAGTGATATTTAGCTCCCCCTGCTGTCAAAACAATTTGGCTAATTCACATCAGATTGAAAAAAAATATTAATTCACCTTTATAGGGGAAGAAATTGGCCTAAACTGCATAGATTTTTGTTTTCATTCAAAACAATTTACATGAATTGTTACCAAATTAAGCCTTTAGCTATTTTTCAGTGAGTATACACCTAATCCCCCGCCTAGGGTTTATTTCTTGCTTTGGATGGTAAAATAGGATAACATTTAGGCATGGGACTGCTTGTCTGGGAATAAACCAGCCCTTGATCAATGAACATTTTCTTTATTGACCTTGCAATTAATAAATGCTGCCAGTGGACCACTGCAGGACCACATGCTATAATAGTGGTTGGCTAGCCAGCAGAGGACTGATGCTCACCCACTAGATGGTTACCGCTAGCATTCTAGCAGCTACAAGCTAACTGCTGAGTGGCCAGCCACCAGCAAGCCAACAGTGGGCCACCGGCTGAAAACTCTGTCAGCTTGCTGCTGTCCTCCAGTTGTCTGTTCGCTGAAGATTTGTATGACTGGTGGCATGTAGCCCCAAAGCAGACAGCGGGCCGACAGATAAGGTAAACTGAGTTGAAGCTAGTGAGAAGTGAATTTTAAAAAGCGGTCTATCTATATTTTCTTTTCTGTTTTCTTATTTGCTGTGAGGTGAAAATTCAAGTGAAGGAGCCAATTCTGGTTTTCTTTTATCACCACTGCACTCTCAAGGTATTAATATGTCCCCCAACAGACAGTGTGTAAGCAGTACTGAACTTTATGATAATTGGATGTGCGCTCATGGGTGGTGTTTGAGTGGGTCATTGCATATAATTGTAAAGATTGTTTAATAATGGGGTTTATTCAGTTTTGTATATAATTGTATTCTTGTGACATTTGTACATCTATTGCAGTCAGTTGAAGCATTTAAGTGAAGATGAAAGATTTTGTTTTTAAACTTAGAGCAAATTGTTATTGTGTTGGGTAACCAGAGGTTGAATACCACAAAGTATGGAAGGAAGGGAAATTAAAATATAAAGATACTGTCAATGTGATTATTGGAAGTGGAGACACCATATTAAGGAACTCAGGACCCTACACATTGTGTATCAAAAAAGAGGTGCAGGGTTACAGTTTTATCCGGAAATGCATCCAATTGCTAAGTTTACTACAACTTGAGTTATTTCCTTAAATATAATAGATCATTTAAATTGTCATTATTGCTGTATAGTTAACTGTTCTACTGAAGCTTAAGTTTGCTGAGGAACAGGCTAATTTCATTAAGCTTCTCTTTTGATCATTAGGTAGATATATAAAGTGGTCATAACATTCCCAGGACATACTTTTTATGACTTAAAAGAAAACATTATGTCTTCTTTCCCGTGATTCTCTATATCTTTATCTGCTTGATTGTAATGTTTGTACAAGGAGAAATAGAATTATTTTTCATAATTCTAAGAAAGGAATTCCACCTTTTAGGCCAAAAGAATTAATTAAACCAAAAAGATTCCATTCAAAAGAAATTTTCTGCTTAGCTGTACTGCAGCTTTTTATGTGTTGCACATTATATGACAAATCCTCTAACAAATTCCATTTAAGCTTTCTAAGCCATACAAGCGTGTTAAATGTTAGCTATACAGATTAATTTGCTCCCTCAGAGCTCCTCTAAGCCATGAATCTTGTAAAAGGATCAAACTAAACATCCATCTTTGAGATGTGTGGTAGTTGTCTCATTAACTGCGAGCACATGAAGCAAGAAAGGGAATACAGTGATCTGAGACTGTAATACCACGATGTACAGTACATTGTTGTGTTATCCATGTGGTCATTTCTGAATCACAGCAACTGAATAGACTGTAACTCACCAGCATACGCTTGTTATATTTGGGCCAGGGTTCCCCTCTTAGGTTGGGTTCTATCTTTGCTTTATTTATTTTTGTTCACTTTTGGGTCATTGTTTTATGTCAATGTTGCCTTTACTTATTATGTGCTATGTTCTGTGTTTCATGTATTTTGTTGGTGGTCCCCAAGGGGCTGGGCCTCCTGCCAACTACTGCCAGGAACTGCCCTCTGCCCTATAAATCATCTTTCAAAGTTCCTGGCAGTTCATTTTGAATGCGTAAGGGAGTGCTCGTTGAGTCCTATGATTCTTCTGTGCTTATTGCAATTAAAGGATTTTTGAAGACGTTGTCGGTTTTTTTATTTCACTTTGGATAAACTGGTTTGGGACTTTGTTTGCTTTGGATTGCCATATTGCATCAAGCAATTTCATTATGTCTTTGCGGTCAATGGAGCCCTATGTTATGTCAGAGCATTTGCATTAAGAATAAACCTTTTTCATTTTATAAAGATTCCACAAGGACCCTTTTGAGTCTACTTGGGGTTTTTTTATAGTGTTTCTCCCTCTAGTGTGCATTTATGGAACTGTCAGGACTTACAGGCTTTGGGACTCCTAGTACACAACACTAATGTAAGGATCAGACTGGAGCTCCAACCCTTCTTTTTGTGTCTTTTTTTTCTTCATTAATTTTTTATCAGTTAGTATTTGAGTTTAGTGCTTTTTAAAATTCCATTATACTTCACTAATTGACTTTTAGTTAACTATTTTACAATAGTTTTCTCCATGTTTTGTAATTGTTTAAGTTTGGTTAATGGTTTTCTATTTCTTTGTTTAGATATGGTATGTGTGGGGGTGATGGTTAGGGGGGCTTCATCCTACACTTGTGTTGACAGTTGCTGAAAAGTGGAAGTGAAACTCCAAATTTACTGTAGATCCTTGAGGCATTGTCAAAGGCAGATTTGAAAGAAAGAAAAGCTACGCCTGCACTATGTTTCTTGTTTAACATATTTCTGTTTACTTTATGTTCTTCTTCACTGCTACATTTTTTTGTTTTACAACACAGTTATTTATAGCTGTTATTGAATGTTCGTCAACACTAACTTATTGTTTTTAATCCCTAAGAAAGACAATTGAAAATGCTCTCCAGAGCTTTATACTTCTGAAAATGGAGCGCAGTGTTTCTTTGTGGATAGGTGAAAATGTGGAGCGTAAGAGACGGCTGGAAGCCCAACCCGGCTGGGATGCCCAAGAGATGGAAGGATAGGGTAAGGCAGCTACTTTAGGACACTCCTCCCCCAAAACACTAGGTGACAGCTCCTGTGGATTGCAGCGGTGCCCCGGATTCCCACAGGGCACCATGGTACTTGGAGTTCTATATCTCAGCCCTGTTGGATACCATGGATGCCACCAAGGCGTGCTGTGGAAGGTGAGGAGCCATATGACATGAGGTTTCCACCCAACCCGGAAGTGCTTCTCCTTTTATGCCCACATGGTCTGCAAGCAATTCTGGGTTGGCCGATATAAGAGGACTTGACTGACCTCACAGGGATGAGCCAGAGTTGGGTGGAAGGTGGATGAAGCATGCTGGGAGGAACAGAGGAGAGAGAAAGAAGAATAATTGTGTGTGGTGCCTATTCTTTTTTGTGGCTGTGATGGTGGTGAACGCTTTGAAAAGAGTTTCCTAAAAATAAATATGCTCTTTCTG
Source organism: Polypterus senegalus (assembly GCF_016835505.1). Lineage (NCBI taxonomy): Eukaryota > Metazoa > Chordata > Cladistia > Polypteriformes > Polypteridae > Polypterus > Polypterus senegalus. Next base: position 298,735,891 of record NC_053154.1, read on the forward strand.
CTTTTAACTTGTGCCCTGTGACTGTTGTGTTGGGTTTGAGGAGCAACAGTGTCTTCTTGTGTCCACAAGAGTTTTTAAACACATACTATTCATGCTCTGATTAGTTGGTGCTTATTACATGGCCCTTCCCTATATGGATCCTGCTCATTGCAATGTCTCATTCCCTGATTGGTCATCCTTCATATCCCAACAAAGTGGACCTAGAGCAGTTGCTTTTGATGGCACTTGTTATGTTGTTTACCTGTAGCCATCTACATTGTATGGTTTGAATGCAGCATACATGCGCAAAAAGCATATCATTTATCATTTGCTATAGTTTAAATCTCGTGGCCAGTGACACCACCATTCCTTCAAGCAGACAATTCTTTCTGTTTCTGCTGATGAACACATATCCAGTCTTGGTAAATCGCTACATCATAGGTGTATTCTGTCATTTCGGTGTGGATAGAAGTATATGAAAACGCTAGTGTGGACAGTGATTATTTTCACTTAAAAATGCCATTTTTTTAATAACAACATGGTAGTGTAGGCATTGACAAAGTTAGAAACTAGTAGTCAACACTGCTGTCCCTTAATTTCCATTTGTGGAAGTGTTATTGGCATGTATTATGCCCAAACGTTATTAGAACACTGAGAAGAAGTGGTCTAAAGGGAAAGCACGGGTTAAAACCCAGGAGACAGAATTATAATAAGAAACTAAAACCAGATAACAAAATGAGAGTAAAAAAACCACCTTATCTGTATGAATGTGTGCTCCATTTTTAATGAGGTGTCCAGATCATGTGATGTTAGCCATCTTAGGCATGGCCTGCTTTAGCCACTCATGCTAATACCATGGAAGTGCAACTTTGTCTTACCTCAGGATGGTTAATTTCAGATGTGAACAAGTCCCATTGGTTTAATGACTCAGAGAATGTTGGAGTAATTAAGCTACAATACTTTGTTTTCCCCTTTTATCATGTAGGGCAGCACTCGTAGAATTGTTTAAAGTTACTTTTTGCTTTCTGCTGTTCTGGTCAGCATGTGCAGGCAGAGTGAAAAGAAAATATAACCTGAATATGTTCTTTAATAAAAAAGGAGGCATTTGACTGACAGCAGCAGCACCACTGAAGCTGGATCATCTGGTATTTACTAGTTTCTGGGATCAGTAAAAAAAAAAAAAAAGCATAAATTGCACAATGTTCAGAATTGCCAAGAGAGAACAACAACCAGGAGACAGAAAGAAGATTAGTAACTGTGTTGGCTACAAAGAAAGTTGGAACTACATATGGATGGTCTAGCAAGGTGCAGGACAGCTAATGGCTTCATGGGCAATATTCATGAACTTCAATTCCGTGCTACACGGGATTAATCATGTGGACCCCAGGTGAGTTCACCAATGTTTTATTTTTATGACACAGTAATGACTGTTAAGACAATTTATATCCAAACTTTGTTTCATTCACAGATTGGCTAATAGATTTGTATTATCTTGCAAATTTGGTAAAATTCTGCACTATTGTATGAAACTCCAGTAGAGGTAGGGTTTGAAATCACTGTATATATGATTACTTGAATTGAGGTGGTTGTTTGTGTTTCATCTTGTAGGCAATTATAGTGATTGCTGCCATCTGCTGTGTTATGGAGTCCCGAACATAGCATTATGGGTGTGAGTTCTTCTAAGAAGCTCCACAGATAGCTTTACTGGACAGCCCTGGAAAGGCTTCAGCTGTAATGGGGCTTAAATCCCTAGCAGGCCCAAAAGGAGTTTAAGCCTCAAAACCAACTAAAACCTCCCACAAATGTATATAAAAGAAGCCCCACATGTACCAGGATCACCATAAACCTCTGCTTGTTAACAAAAGGGCTTCAAAATTATTATGTATTTACTAAAAAAAAATATGTTTTAACAAGAAATAGAAAAATGAGAAGCAATATTTTACAAAGCAAAAGAAGCAAAAAGGAGCTGCTTAAAAGGCAATCCTTTATAAACAGTCCCACTAAAAATCCAAATGACTGAATCTTTAAACAGAGCAAAATATTCTACAAATAAAAATACTCCCAAATCCACAGAAAAATAAATGTGCTTGGCTGCTGAGTCTTGCCTTTGGCTCAAACATGTAGTCAGATTAAGGACCCCGCAGCAATGACATCAACGGTGACATACATCTTGGGGAACCACCCACAAAGCATAAAGAACACAAGCAAACTTGAACAGACGGTACACAATTAACAAATGAACAGTAATAACACAAGAACAAGACACATAATATTCCTAATTAACAAAAACAACCAACAAACACAAAAAATATACATACAGTAAGTACCCAAAACTGTCATCTCTGTTTCTTTTTGAATCAAACAATATATTAATCTGTATTTACTAAATTTAACCTGAATCGTGTTTGTTGTTCAAGAATTTCACCGTGACAGGGCAAACAGGTGGCATTGACCATTTCTTACCTTAGTAACTTAACTTATTAAGAAGGTGAGAACTGAATTTATCAATTAGCCTGATTTTATTATTCGGGCCTAAGTTCATTAGAGTCCTATTTTAATTAATGAAAGAGGTAATCATTTTGTTGATTTCTTTCTCCTTTACCATTTCTGAGTGCACTGACCTGAGAGCTGTAAAGTAGTTTGAAATCCTGTCCTTTGCAGTCAAATAAGATCAAATGCAAGCAGCCGAAAGAGAAAACAAATGCAAGGAAGTGGGAGCAAAAAATATAAATAACAAAAGAAAAGTAAAATAATTAACATCAAATTGCACTCACAGTGACAAATAGCAAGCTTCTTGCCAAACCAAAATGAGGATGCCACACCAGTAATGTGTAAGGAGTAGGTGTCACCATTTGTCTTCTCAAGGGAACAAATCTACAGTATAATATGCATGGTACCATTTGAAGGCACATTGCCCTAAACACAATTTAAAAAATGTCAGTAATTCTGGACAACCTCAAAGGTAGTAGTCGCTTTTTTATGGAAGGGTTAATGTGTGTTGTTTTTTAATATACAGTACCTCTATTTATAGAGTCTGTACTAATTATAAGAGACTGGCACTGGCCATTAGCATTCATACCACCACACTCATGGACAGATTTTCTTCTTTGGTTATAAGGCTACTCAACAGCCATTCATACTGAACATGAATTTCATACTTATATCTTCTGAAATTACATTTGATGTATAAGGTTGTATTCATATCTTTATTTGGTACTGTACTACTCTCACTTGGCTTTGGTAGACAATACAATTTCATTGCACTATGTAACAATAAGTTTGAAGTTCATTGTGAGTGAGGGGCGAAGCAGTCTACTCTTAAACCTCCATTACATTGAAGGGAGTAACCTAATGCCATTCCATTTTCTCCTACTATATAATAATACAAAGACAGTGCAGCCTAGTGGCAAAGGCTTTGAACTTCACTTCCTGAGGATGTGGGTTCAATTCTTGCTACTGATTCTGTGTAACCATGAGCAAGTCACTGTGCTGCAAATGGAAAACCAAAACAAGAAATGCAACCAATCATGTCATAAATGTTGTAAATCACCTTGGTCAAAGGTGTCAGCCAAAGAAGTAAATGAAATAAAATGTTACTGTCAGTGTGTGGCTCAGTGGCAGGAATGATGACAAGATACTTTAGGAGAGCAAATTCCTGTGGCAATATTTATTTTATTCTTACAAATAAAAATAGTCTAAATAGAACACTTCAATGACAACAAAATAAATGACTTATTGAGCAACATTGAGTTGCTAAATACTAAGGAGATGCAACCCAAACCAAAGACGGGAATGACTGGCAAGAATATGAATGATGTATTCACTGTGGACAGGAGGCCAAGCAAGGTGCCTCAAAAATACAGAGTCTGAGAAGCAGGCTTTTTGGGAACACAATCCAGAGAGGAAGTGCTGGGCACTAGACGTTGAGGCATACAGAGGAAAGGCATAGGAAGAATGCTGAAGGTTTAAGTAGGGCAAAAGAGGTCAAGACATGTAAGGAAATCAAGAAGAGGTATAGGAGGAATGCTGCAGGTATCCTTAGGGCAAGAAAGTCTGAAGCATATGAAGATACCAAGACAAGACTCAGGTACAGACTTAGAAAACATGAACAGATGTCATATCTTGCAAAGCCAAAGTCAAAAGGCAGAGGTTTTATTCAAATAACCAGTAATCCAAACCACAATGAAAGTAAATCACAAGGTTTGGTCCAATCTCAGATACTGGTGGGCTGAACTTTATATCAGGGTACCAATGAGAACACAAGTGGTGCAGCACCAGTGCATCACGGGAAAATCCCTGTTTAAACAGATGATGCAAAAGTCACAACACATCACCTAAACAACATGGTGGTGGGAGAGAAAGTTAAAAATAATCAACTTCTAAACAGAAGCATTAATTAAAAATCTGATTGCAGAATTGGATTCCTTGGGAGGTAAAACATCCGGAACAATTGCAAGATTATTTTTCTAGTTTTAGGGAAAGTTTAGAACAATTACAAAGAAACTCAAATCATAGAACCCACACTCAAACTTGTACATTTACAGGACAAACAAAATCATCCTTCAGCCTGTCTTACACATTTCTGTGAAACAGGAGATACCCACAGCTTACAGAAACTTACCCAAGACAACACTGGGGAAGGTGTAAATTTCATAGACCTTAAACATCTGAGATTAAAACAAAGCTCTCTAAAATACGAGAAAAATGCTGTATATCTGTGGAACAGTTTAGTTCTAATTCACCTTAGTTACCCGCACAGTAAAGCATACCCAGATAAAGGAACCAGAATAACAAACAGCGTGTCTAAATAAAAAGTATTGTAATGGAGTGGAGAGTATTATCTACCATATAGGTTATAGCTTGGGCACATTTATAAACCTATATGATCAAACGAGAACATTTGTTAAGTGCTGCTCTGGGTGTGTAGTTTGTGGTGGGCACTGAAGGCTTTGAATCAACCAGGCTGTTATCGATTGCACAAGAGTACTTTGCTATAACCTGAAACACCCAGTATGAAGCTGCTGCTTTGTTCAATGATACAACATCTGTGACATCAAAAGTATCATTTGTAAGCCTCCGGAAGGAGCACAAGTTTTAGAAGCATGAGCACCCCTTCCTCTTCCAGGAAGACAGCCTGGGCGAATACAGGTGGCCAAGATGAAGGGACAGTCTGGCCAGGGATGGATCATACCTTAACAGGACTGGAGAAAATCAGGAGAGTCCCTACATTATGACATCCCAGTGGTTTGGCAGGTGCATCAAAGAAGCCAGACCAGCATAAACTTAGGCTAAAAAGAAGTGGTCTCTCCTGCTCTGTGCAGTTGCTGTCTGTATCTAATATTCCATCTAAAGCAGGGGTCCCCAACTCCAGTCCTGGAGGACCACAATGTCTACAGTTTTTCATTCTAACCCTTTTCTAAATTAGTGACCTGTTTTTGCTGCTAATTAACTTCTTTTGAATAAATTTTAAATGACTTGCTCTTGAAGACTCAGACCCCTTTATTGTTTCTTTTTCCTTAATCAGCAACCAAACAATGATGAGATACAAAATGAGCCAAAACGTGACCAGCAAAATGTGTCCATCATGCAATATCTCAAAATAAAGAAAGGTGAAGGTCTAAATGAATGTTGACCTGCTTATGTCCCCAAAACATATCAACAATGCACTTTATAAAAGGAAAAATTAACAATTTCGGAAATATACACTATTGCACAATGAGAGCAGCAACAAGCCATGGAATTAAAGAACGTGTTTACAGTAATTTAACAAGACTCAGCACCTAATTAATCAACTGGTTTGAGTGAAATGGGTTGGAGTTTGAGGAGCTGGCTTAGTTGGTTTTCTGTTGGCTCACTCACTTCACATTTCATTTCTGTTTAGGTGCCATTTAAGGAAAGAAATTAAGCAATTCAGAGGAACGATGAAGAAATTCAGGGAAACAAATCTTAAAAAAAACTGAGTCAATTAAAATTAATTCAAAAGAAGTTAATTAGCAGAAAAAAGTCACTAATTAAGAAAAGGGTTACAATGAAAACCTGCAGCCACTGCGGCCCTCCAGGACTGGAGTTTGAGATCCCATGTTGGACCATGTCTGACCAGAGACCAACTGTCTGAGACAGACAGCCACCTGGTAGCTTAAGCATGAAAGGTAAACTGATTACTAATTAATCATTTTGCAAACAATCATTTTTACTTTGCTTATATTGTGGACACAATTTGAAATCTTAACTTAATCCATGAATAAAAGTGTAACTTTTTCTCCTGTCTGTTCTGGTATTCTGTCTAATTGCTGGGTGTTATAGATGTAAAAGAAAGGGAGAAGTGTTTACTTAGTAAGACTAGACATACAAGGGCTATAGATGGCATTTGGAGCGTTCTGTTAAGGTATGCTTAGTAAACGGTCTAAAAGAGAAAATGAGGTCACTCCAGGACCCTACCACATCAAAAAAGGTACTTTCCGTTAACCAAGAAATCGGATGAAGTTGAAACCTGCAGGACCTCCAAAAGAAGGGTTGGCACATGCTACTGTGGGGACAAACTTTCACACCCATAACCCTGATTAGCATTAGCAAGCTCTGGATGTATATCTGTAATATTGCATAGATATAATCAGATACTGTGCAGTAAGCTTCTAAAGTCCTGCCTTGTCCAGACATCAGGGTTCAATTTCCAGCCAAGACATTATCAGTGTAGTTTGCGAGTCCTCCTGTATCCATGTGGGTTTTCTCCTCAGATCAGCTTTAAAATGTTCCTTTCAAGGTTTGTTTCTATTTTGTTTGCTTTTCACATGGCTTCTGGTTGTATGTAACCATGTATGTGAAAAAGCAGGTTCAGAAAATGGGAGTACAGGTTAACCAGACTGAAGTGTGAATAACAGACAAAAATATCTACCCAGGAGACAGGAGCAGACAATAAAACCAGTGACTACAAGGGAATTGAGTAAGAAAAAATGATGACTAAGAGAGGTTTTTTTTCTCTTTATGATAAAGGATATAATAAAAAAGAAAAAAAATGTGCCACCCACAACAGTAACAAGATATCATTTTAAGACTACTAATACTGAAGGAGTGAGCTCACTCAGCAGGAATTTTCAGTAATGTTTGGGAAGATGCATCAGCTTTTGTTGAAAGAAAGATCCAGTCATTCAACAGCAAATTCTTTTACCATTTCTCTGAATTTGTAATGTATAAAAAATGCCAGGCTTCAGGAAAGAGGCTACCTTTGTGTCCACATTATGTAATAAGCTGGCAACTTTCTTTCACGATCAAAATGCTAATAAATAAAAAATGTGGATTACAGCCAACCCTCATTTATCGCGGTTAATCCGTTCCAGACTCTGCCACGATAAATGAATATTTGAATTATTTATTAATCAAATATTTTCGCAGTTATAGCATAGAAAACCTGTTTACGACCTTCAAAATACATTTTCTAACAATATTAGAGCCCTCTAGACATGAAATAACACCCTTTAGTCAAATGTTTAAACTGTGCTCCATGACAAGACAGAGATGACAGTTCCTTCTCACAATTAAAATAATGCAAACATATCTTCCTCTTCAAAGTGCACGTCAGGAGCAGAGAATGTCAGAGAGAGAGAGAGAGAGAGAGAGCGAGAAAAACAAATAATCAAAAATCAATAGGTCTGTTTGGGCTTTTAAGTATGCAAAGCGCCGCCGGACAAAGCAGCTACAAGGAAGGCAGCAATGTGAAGGTATTCTTTCAGCATTTTTTATAGGAGCGTCCGTATCCTCTAGGCAAACAGCCTCTGGGTAAACAGCCCCTCTGCTCACACCCCCTCTGTCAGGAGCAGAGAATGTCAGTGAGAGTGAGAGAGACAGAGAAAAGCAAACAATCAAAAATCAATATGTGCTGTTTGGGCTTTCAAGTATGCGAAGCGCTGCACAGGAAGCATATCGTATATCATTGAGGAGTTTTATTTAATATGTAATACGTGCTCTGATTGGGTAGCTTTTCAGCCATCTTGCAATAGCGTCCCTTGTATGAAATCAACTGGGCAAAGCAACTGAGGAAGCATGTACCATAAATTAAAAGACCCATTGTCCACAGAAATCCGCAAACCAGCAAAAAATGCTTACATTTAAAATCCGCGATAGAGTGAAGCCGCGAATGTCGAATCGCGATATAGCGAGGGATCACTGTATTATGGCAATGTGGTGGTTCTGAACCTAGGGGAAGGTTGCCAGTTTGAATCCCATAAATACCAGAAGTGATTCTACTCCATTGAGCCCATAACCTGTAATTGCTTCATCCTGGGTATGAAGTTAATCTGCATCTAGCCCTGCAAGCAAGTCCTCCATTTTACAGGGGAAACTTGGGGGTTGGTGGTAGTATTTGCACTCCAGCCACTGTAAAAATAAAAACTCACACTTTTCCAGTTTGGTGCTGAGGTATCACCTGTTGCATGGTTGCACTTGGTTACAAATCCAGCTGGTTTGTCATGTGGTGGGTTCGGCAATGCACATATCAACATATGCACCCAACCTTCTCTCACTTATGTAAAATATATGCTTTACCCAATGTACCAAACTGAGTGATTTGGTTTCTTTAACTTCCTTTGGATTCCATTTTTTATCTAGTTTACTGTAGTTATAAATTGATCCTTATGTTTACTTAAACTGACTATCCAGCCCAGGGTCCCAGCAGCTTACCAGACAGATTTGGACACAAGGCAGAAACCCAGCATTGGGCAAGTGCTAGTCTATTGCATTAAGAGCCCTACATGCTCATCTTAGACACGTTTAGATTTAGTAAGTAGTCCATGTCTGGCATTTCAATTAAATATCCTTCAGCTGTGAGGCAGCAGCACTAATCACTGCACCAGCTTACCACTTCTACTTTGAACCTGCTAATTCAATGTCTAGAGTAGCTGCTAGGAATTGGAGTCTATAAAGACAGAAAGCAGCCTTATCAGGGGCACACTTAATCACAAATGTGGCAGTTTACAGCAGCCAGTTAACTTAACTGGCATGTCTCTGAATGGATGCTAAATTACACAGATTAAAAATAATCAAATGCAAAAAAAAAAACAAAAAAGTTCAAAACATTTTCATGTACAATCAACATGCAGTACCATCATTCCTGGTTCCAGATACACTTCAAGGGCTCCTCCAAATAAGGACATGTGGTGGTGGTATGGTTTGTTTCTCCACAGTAGTAGTACCCTAAAGTCTTCTGTGAAGGAGAAGGGCTGCACTTTCTTAACCAGGGAGTTTTGATTCTTTTGTGGTCTAGGGTTATTGCTTCAGTGGTCACTCAGTATTGGTTCTTGCTAGGTCTAATAGGTCAGAGTGGTGGCTCTGAAGCTAGGGATCGGAAGGATGCCAGTTTAAATCCCATTGGTACTGCAGCCACTGCAAAAAAAACTCACTCTGTTCCACTCCATTGAAACTAGTGTGGTACTGAGGTGTCACCCATTGCACAGCTGCACTCTGGGGATCCATAGGTGGTTCGTCATGTGGTGGATGTGGCAACATGCTGTATCACTGCATACTCCCAACCTCTCTCTCTAGGTCTAATGAAGTGCGATGCTGGTCAGCAATGTCAATGAACTCATCCAAAAGGGTTAACTTTTGGTTTATCAAATATGCTGGTGTTACCTCTTGATGCAATGGCTCTTCAGACAGCCCTTTGCCTCGGTCTTTATTAACATAACTTGCTGTGCAGCTACCAGAACATGTAAGGTGTCACATCTGAGCCTCATCTGCTGTATCGCTTCCAGGACAGTCTGCAGGTTCACTTGGTCCGACTTGTGGTGTAGAGATCCTGCACTATAACAAAAACAAAACAAAACATACACACACACACACACACACAAATAGTGTGAGAAGTGTTGAGGCACCATAGGCTATGTACAGTGCATCCGGAAAGTATTCACAGCACATCACTTTTTCCGCATTTTTGTTATGTTACAGCCTTATTCCAAAACACCCCACACATCCACACAACACCCCATAATGACAACGTGAAAAAAGTTTAGTTGAGGTTTTTGCAAATTTATTAAAAATAAAAAAACTGAGAAATCACATGTACATAAGTATTCACAGCCTTTGTTCAATACTGTCGATGCACCTTTGGCAGCAATTACAGCCTCAAGTCTTTTTGAATATGATGCCACAAGCTTGGCACACCTATCCTATCCAGTTTCGCCCATTCCTCTTTGCAGCACTTCTCAAGCTCCATCAAATTGGATGGGAAGCGTCAGTGCACAGCCATTTTAAGATCTCTCCAGAGATGTTCAATCGGATTCAAGTCTGGGCTCTGGCTGGGCCACTCAAGGACATTCACAGAGTTGTCCTGAAGCCACTCCTTTGATATCTTGGCTGTGTGCTTAAGGTCATTGTCCTGCTGAAAGATGAATCATCGCCCCATCTGAGGTCAAGAGCGCTCTGGAGCAGGTTTTCATCCAGGATGTCACTGTACATTGCTGCAGTCATCTTTCCCTTTATCCTGACTACTCTCCCAGTTCCTGCCGCTGAAAAACATCCCCACAGCATGATGCTGCCACCACCATGTTTCACTGTAGGGATGGTATTGGCCTGGTGATGAGCGGTGCCTGGTTTCCTCCAAACGTGACACCTAGGATTCACACCAAAGAGTTCAATCTTTGTCTCATCAGACCAGAGAATTTTGTTTCTCATGGTCTGAGAGTCCTTCAGGTGCCTTTTGGCAAACTCCAGGCGGGCTGCCATGTGCCTTTTACTAAGGAGTGGCTTCCATCTGGTCACTCTACCATACCGGCCTGATTGGTGGATTGCTGCAGAGATGGTTGTCCTTCTGGAAGGTTCTCCCCTCTCCACAGAGGACCTCTGGAGCTCTGACAGAGTGACCATCGGGTTCTTGGTCGCCTCTCTGACTAAGGCCCTTCTCCCCCGATCACTCAGTTTAGATGACCGTCCAGCTCTAAGAAGAGTCCTGGTGGTTTCGAACTTCTTCCACTTATGGATGATGGAGGCCACTGTGCTCATTGGGACCTTCAAAGTAGCAGAAATGTTTCTGTAACCTTCACCAGATTTGTGCCTCAAGACAATCCTGCCTCGGAGGTCTACAGACAACTCCTTTGACTTCATGCTTGGTTTGTGCTCTGACATGAACTGTCAACTGTGGGACCTTATACAGACAGGTGTGTGCCTTTCCAAATCATGTCCAATCAACTGAATTTACCACAGGTGGATTCCAATTAAGCTGCAGAAACATCTCAAGGATGATCAGGGGAAATAGGATGCACTTGAGCTCAATCTGGAGCTTCATGGTATAGGCTGTGAATACTTTTGTGCATGTGCTTGCTCAATTTTTTTATTTTTAATGAATTTGCAAAAACCTCAAGTAAACTTTTTTCACGTTGTCATTATGGGGTGTTGTGTGTAGAATTCTGAGGAATTCTGAGTGCCTATCTGCACACTCCTCTGTTGCGCTGTCAGTCATCGCAGCTGCGTCTGCGTACGCCACAATCTTTTATTCATACAGCTGCAGAGTCCAATTTATTAAATTTTACATTTATAATGATTGTTATTCAATACATTATTAATTTGATTTGATTTGTTGTTGATGGTTCTTTAATGTACAGTACATAATATAAAAATATAATCATTGTCTTGCAGTTTACTTCTCAAATATCCATCCCCATATCTGAGTATACGAGAAAGTCTAGGGGAGACCACTCCCAATTAATTTTTTTGTTTTTGAAATAAATAAATAAGACACTGACTGATGACTTCATGCTGATGCTTTCTGATGGATCTTTTAAACATGCACAAGACATGCACAAGTGCTTTGAAAGGCAGAGGCACTAACTCACCAAGAGGACAGGAGCATTTCACTTTGCCGGCCTGAAAAAGAATAAAGCTCAGCATACATGGAGAGGCAGTGGTCAAAGCCTTTCTAGTAAAGGTGTTTGGCCAGAGAGCAGGTTAAAGATCATGCTATTATGATGAATGTGGAAACCGGACGTCTGGGTTTGTGGTAACTGTTAAGCCAGGTCCCAAGAGGATAAACATGTTAATTTAGCACTTTTTGACTTTGTATTTTACCCTACTCACCATCAATAAAACTAAATTTAGTTAATCAAACTCAACCAATTCTGAGTTCATGTCTGGTTTGAATGGTTGAGCAGGACCATCTTACCGACTGTGAAGATAACCTTAATCCTAAAGATCTTAAGCACCAGGATTGCCTGAGCAAATGTATGAGTGATAAGAATATGACGCTTTCAGATATAGGAGAATAGTAGATTTATCTGCAATATGCTTGAAAGAAATGAGATTACAACAGTTCATGAGTAGGAGTGGTAAAAGAGGGGGAGGAAGACATATTGGTCATCAATTAACCACCAGGAGCAACTGGATAAGTTTAGCTTGAGGAGTAAGGCCAAGCACTAAAGCATATTACTAAGAATGCACACACACCCACTACATAAAGCCTGCTTTGAGATGGTGGATTAAAGGAAGGATTAAATATAAAATAAAGATGTCTTAATTGATTGATAGCAGTGTCATGGTGGCATAATGGTTAGCTCTGCTACCTCACACCTCTATAGTTCTGGGTCTGAATCTCAGTCAGGGCACAGCCTGTATCTGCTTCCACCACATTCAAACTATATGCAGGATAGTTGGTGAATGTAGATTGACCCAGCATGAGCGAGTGTAGATGTGCTTGTGAGCGTGCCCTGTAATGTCCTGGCATATCCATCTAGGTTTATTTTCTACGTAGAAACCATGGCTGCTGGGAAAAGTCACATTCTCCCCATTATAGTGAACTGGAAGACTGATTTTTGGTTAGATTACCATATATGTTATTTTATTGGTGGACTATGTAAGGATGGCACAATAGGTCTTGGTTATTTCTCATTTCTAGTTAAACGACTTTAACTTTAATTAAAAAGTCTGGTTCAGTTTATTACAATGCCATTTTATGTGCTAGGCCATAAAAACTTTACAGGCTAGGCATGCTCCCCCTTTTTGTGTCATTTTGGTTCCCTGACAGCCTCTTTCATCAAGGCTAACTGAAGGCTCATTCTTATTAGAGGCTCCTAAATGGGAGCAGTCAATACCTATTGATCGAGAAGAGGCCACCTGCTCAAATGCTCTCACAAATGTAGTCTCTCGGTCAGACAGGGCTCAGATTGATTATCATTATTTATTTGTATCCCTGTGCTGTCTGCAAAATGAATAAATCAGCTTCTTCCATTTAGGATCAAACATTCTACTTGGCTGTGGTCAAAAGTCAACCTCCACTTAGGAGCGTGATTTGGAAGGATAACCCATCGTGAATCTCTTTAGACAGCAAATGGAGCACAAGAAGGTAGCTACAGATCCATTTGAAACTGAACATTGAGGCCTGGGGTGTCAGAGCAGCACAGTAGGTGGTCCTAAGTCTATTAATTTGAATTCCAGCTCGAGTAGTGTGTGTAGTTTGCATTGAGATTCCGGTTTGCACCCACGGTCTAAGGACACTTCTGTGAAAATGAATGGTGTCACTAACCTGTCTGAAAAGAGCATACATGGGAATCTGCTCTGTGATAATATTTTTCCCCTTAATTGGTATTATGAATTGCACCTCAATAAGTACGGTACAGAACCAATAATCATACAGTAAGTAATACCATGTTTCATATTAAATTCAAATGAAGCATCTAAAAGGTTGAAAGATATTCAATATATTTATTTAATGTGACATTAATAATTTCTTGCCAAAATCTGAAGAACTTTTGAACAGCTTTACAGAAGGGAAATTTATTATTTTTTTATTTTTAGTTAAAATCATTTTTGCATTTTAGTGAGAGGATTAGAATTTTCATCCATCCATCTATCATCTTCCACTTATCCGAGGTCAGGTCACGGGGGCAGCAGCTTGACAAGAGATGCCCAGACTTCCCTCTCCCTGGCCACTTCTTCTAGCTCTTCCAGGAGAATCCCGAGGCGTTCCCAGGCCAGCCGGGAGACACAGTCCCTCCAGCATGTCCTGGGTCATTCCTGGGGCCTCCTCCCAGTTGGACGTGCTTGGAACACCTCGCCAGGGAGGCATCCTGATCATATGCCCGAGCCATCTCATCTGACTCCTCTCGATGCAGAGAGCAGCGGCTCTACTCTGAGCCTCTCCGGATAACTGAGCTTCTCACCCTATCTTTAAGGGAAAGCCCAGACACTCTGTGTAGAAAACTCATTTCAGCCACTTGTATTCGCAATCTCGTTCCTTCGGTCACTACCCATAGCTCTTGACCATAGGTGAGGATAGGAACGTAGATCAACCGGTAAATTGAGAGCTTTGCCTTGCAGCTCAGCTTCTTTTTCACCACAACAGACCAATGCAGAGCCCGCATCACTGCGGATGCCGCACCGATCCGCCTGTCGATCTCACGCTCCACTCCTCCCTCACTCATGAACAAGACCCTGAGATACTTGAACTCCTCAACTTGGGGCAGGATCTCGCTCCCAACCCTGAGAGGGCACTCCACCCTTTTCCGGCTCAGGACCATGGTCTCGGATTTGGAGGTGCTTATTCCCATCCCAGCCACTTCATACTCAGCTGCGAACCGATTCAGAGAGACCTGAAGATCACGGCCTGATGAAGCAAACAGGAAAACATCATCTGCAAAAAGCAGTGACCCAATCCTGAGTCCACCAAACCGGACCCCCTCAACACCCTGGCTGCGCCTAGAAATTCTGTCCATAAAAGTTATGAACAGAATCGGTGACAAAGAGCAGCCCTGACGGAGTCCAACTATCACTGCAAATGCAGACCAAGCTCTGACACCGGTTGTACAGGGACCGAACAGCCCTTATCAGGGGGTCCGGTACCCCATACTCCCGGAGCACCCCCCACAGGATTCTCCGAGGGAAATGGTCGAACGCCTTTTCCAAGTCCACAAAACACATGTAGACTGGTTGGGCAAACTCCCATGCACCCTCCAGGACCCTGCCCTGGGTGTAGAGCTGGTCCACTGTTCCGCGACCAGGACGAAAACCATACTGTTCCTCCCAAATCCGAGGTTCGACTATCCAATGGACCCTCCTCTCCAGAACCCCCGAATAGACTTTTCCAGGGAGGCTGAGGATTGTGATCCCTCTATAGTTGGAACACACCCTCCAGTCCCCCTTATAATTTTTCTAATTAAATATGATGATTCTATGAATAAATGCATGAATAAGTGTGGCACAGTGGTGCAGTGATAGTGCTGCTGTCTTGCAGTAAACGGGCCATGATTTATGTCCAGGGTCCTTTCCGTGTGAGCTTTACATTTTCTCCATGTGTTTGCGTAGGTTTCCTCCAGGTGCTCTGGATTCCAACCACCTCCAAAGTCATGCAGGCTAGGCGGCACTAAATTGACTCTAGGGTGTGATTGGTATGTGGTTGCCCTGCGATGGCCTTTCACAAAATGCTATCTGGGATAGGTCCAGCTTTCCAACCGTGACTCTGGTCTGGATTAAGCAGTCTATAAAATGATGTGACATGACTCTACAATTAAGCAATGTTTTATAAGATATCACAATAAATTTTTATTATACAGTATTATCCTACTCAGTAGTACTATGGATACAGGAATGGGATTAGAAATTATTGGGATTTAAATACTGGCTGAAAGGCAAGTTAAGATTTTTCAGTACGGTCTGAGTGTGGGACAGTCCTAAAACATATGACTGGGTAAGGCAGGTGCCTGATGACTTCACCAATGATTAGGGTCTTGAAATGGCACATTTTAGATAAGTTGAAATAAGTGTAATGTACAAATATTTATCTTAACTTCATTTCACTTTGCATAAATTGAATGGGTGTGCATGGCTCAATTCCATTCTTAATCTAAATTTATGATCAAAAAGCTCCTTTCTTGGTGCTTCTTCATATCATCTGGGGTGCAGCTTTTGTAAAAGAAAACACTGCCTATGTTTTTATCATTGCAAAACACTTTATGTTCTACTACTGATATTATAGGAAGATTAGGAAAACAAGTATGTGCGCTCCAAAAAAAATTCAAATTTGTATATGATAATATAAATGAATTACTGAAAGGTGAAACTTTAGGTGTACTGTAAGGCTGGGTTTATACTTCACGCGACGCAATGCATGCTCCAGGGGATGCTCCTGCTACGGAAGCATTTTACTGTTTATACTTGTGCACGTACTTTATGTAAATCTGGAGGAATCCACCAGGTGGCAGTGCAAGATATTATCACGGGGAGTACAGGTTCGGCTTCGCTGTGTTGTGAATTGCCTGGAACACCCATTAAATTCCAATGATACCTTACCGCAATATCTCTGAAGAGGATGTTTACTTTAATAATTCCATCAATCAAGGGATGTGTCCATTCCAGCTAGCATTGGGCACAAGGCAGAAACAATCCCTGGATAAGGCATCAGCTCATCGCAAGGTGAATACAAGCACTCACATACACTAGCGTCATTTTAGTGTCACCAAATCTGCATATCTTTGGAAGGAAACCAGAGCACACTGTGGAGACCCAGCAGGAGAACATATAAACTGCAGGCAGGGAATAACAGCGACGTGACTCCCTGCAACACAGCAGCGCTACCGCTCCACCACCGTGTCACCCTGTGTGTGTAATTATTAACAGTGTTCATTATTTAAAAGAAATTAACGATTTATCTGTAAAATGTAACATACATACTTTAATGCATTTCATCATGAAAGTGATATCAAGTATAAATCTTAGGATTCTAAATATGCAGAGAGTCATACATTTAATGTGTTCAGTGTACCGATCTATTGCTGTTTCCCGCTGCTGTCAGGTCAGGATGAAGCCCCAGAAACAAAAGACGGCACAAAAGATGGTATGTGAGCCTTTTAAAATGTATCGTGTCATTACGATCGGGAATATGCAACTCTTGAATATAAAAGCACCATGAATGCATCTGTATGTCTGCATTTTGCTTCACGACATCGAACCATTCATCAAACATAGAAGCGCGCACATCGAACCCACTAGGATCTGCATAGCGGCTTTCTGCCACATGTAGATGGTAAACAAAAACTCTGATGTCACATTCCGACTTTTATCACTGCACCCCCTGACTTTTTGCTGGTACTGCAACTCATGCACGCGTCGCATTAATTTCTGAGGACCTGCTCAGAGGACACATCAAATAAACGCTGGGAACGCATGGCAGCCATGATGTGAAGTATAAACGAGCCATAAGTGTTTAAAGTGCGCAAGCAAATTATCAATGCAAAACACTTTCACGGTACAAATGTGAAAAGTTTTTAATTTGCAAAATAGTTAGTAGGTTAATGATGACTGGAAAACGTGATCGCTACACAAGTACAAATAACAAAGGCATCTAATATTTAAAGTGTCTCTACAGTGGCACCATATTCTAAGTGTGTGCTGAGCATAAAGATTTCTGTTTAATTTATAGTAGTAAGTGATAATTGAAATGATTCATGTGAAAATTAAATTCTCAGAGAAACACGTGCCATTGACAAAAGAAGAAAATTCCATAGCTGAATTCTGAGTCAGTGCTTCACTGAGCATTCTTGTGTCTAGTTGTGTTGTGTATGAATACTGTATTGTTTGAATTTCATGAATAAGAAAAAGTTTGAAACGACATAAGTTTACTTAGACAAATGAAGAATCCTGGAAAAAATTGATTCCGGAATGAAGAAAAATTTTTTGCAATTTAAGAAGCACTGTTTTTTTGTACAGGTACTGACAGAAAGGTGAGTTCAGGTTGGGTGTTAAATGTTTTAAACATCATGTGCCAAGCACATTAAATGGGAAGATGTAGCAAAGCAGCTACGGAGCACTCCTTGCAATGCTGCATTAGAGATGGTGAATCACCATTGTCCCTGGTCACAATATTATACTTATTTTCTTATATTTGTGGTAGCAAATTTCCATTATAACAAAATATTTTTATGGTCCCATAAATTTCATTACAACAGGATTTCACCTGTATATATATATATATTGTAAGAAATAAGACATGCTAGAAAACTCCAAGAAGAGTTGGGGAATAGTCACGTATAATGCCCGTCGGACAAATGAAAAAAATTAGAGCAAAATGGATCAAAACACAATAGCATTTGACAAATTCTAATCAGTACATGGAGTTTATATCAGCAAAATGGTGGCAGGAAATGATTAAGACAGGAAATGACATAAAAGCATACAGACGGAACTGATGTCTTTAGGGCAGAGCCAAACTGAGGTCATCCGTATTGGCCGGAAGTGACATCATCATGGAGGGCCGGAAGTGACATCATTGTGGTGGAGCCGGAAGTGACATCATTGTGGTGGAGCCGGAAGTGCCGTCTTCGCTAGGAGGCGGAAGTGACATCATCATAGAAGAGCTGGAAGTGGTGTCGTCGGTGGTATTCTGAGACTTGATTGTTGGGTAGTAGCCATTTTGGGGGACCGGAAGTATTGTGAGCAAGTTATGGTTTTTCTTTTTTAATTCTGTTGAAGAAGAGAGAGTGGCATTAGTACAAACAATCAACCCTTTATCTTGTGTAATATCACTCACCTTAGGGCTTGTTGGCTGCCTCCTAAGCGCACGTGTGTGACAATATATATATACTGTAGACTAAGTTGCATGGTTCACTAGTATTATACTGTACAAACAGCAAACAGGTAGATAGATGTGAATGGCACTTTTAGATAGATAGATAGATAGATAGATAGATAGATAGATAGATAGATAGATAGATAGATAGATAGACACTTTATTAATCCCAAGGGGGAAATTCACATAATCCAGCAGCAGTATAAAAAAAATATATATTAAATTAAAGAGTAATACAAATGCATGTAAAAACAGACAATAACTTTAAATAATGTTAGCATTTACTCCCCCGGGTGGAATTGAAGAATCACATGGTGTGGGGGAGGAACGATCTCCTCAGTCTGTCAGTGGAGCAAGACAGTGACAAAAGTCTGTCACTGAAGCTACTCTGCTAGCTGGAAATGATACTGTTCAGTGGATGCAGATGGATTCTCCATGATTGACAGGAGTTTCCTTAGTGCCCGTCGCTCTGCTACAGATGTTAAACTGTCCAGCTTTATTCCTACAATAGAGCCTGCCTTCCTAACAAGTTTGTCCAGTTGTGAGACGTCCTTCTTCTTTATGCTGCCTCCCCAGCACACCACCGCGTAGAAGAGGGCACTCGCCACACCGCCTTGTAGAACATCTGTAGCATCTTATTGCAGATGTTGAAGGACGCCAACCTTCTAAGGAAGTATAGTCAGCTCTGACCTTTCATACACAGAGCATCAGTATTGGCAGACCAGTCCAATTTGTCATCCAGCTGCACTCCCAGGTATTCACAGTCACCTCTGATGATCACAGGGATCTAGATAGATATAAAATGCTACAACTTATATTATATACACACGAGAACTCTCACGCGCCTACACACAGAGAGATGGTACTGTAAATAATAGTTAACGGTAACCTATGATCATTTTGGATTTTAAATCCCCAGCTCCTCTCATTTTAAACAGATATATATATTTTTTTAAAGGGGGTTACCGGTTTCCGAGTAATAGATCGGAGAATCAAGTTGGAAATATTGACCTAAGGATAAAATATAAGGATTCAGCAAAAATTTTAATAACATACTCATTTGACGCATATAATCCTTCTATATAAAAGCGGTCGGGATTGTCCTTCCGTCCCGTGAGTGCTACGCAGGCGCGGAGTTTCACACACGCCCGTCCATTTTGCAATGTCGATGGGATTTGTAGTTTCGTTTTTCCAGGTAAAAGATGATTTTCTACTCCAGACTGTGCGATATCTTCTTATTCTTTCTTACTATATAAAAGCGGTCGGGATTGTCCTTCCGTCCTGTGAGTGGAAAGCGTAGCGGTATTCCGCTTATTACAGACTTACTACTTGCAGCTTGCGGTACAAAGCGACATGATGTGAGCAGAGTTCTGGTGCTCCCATCGTTCCCTTGCTTTTGTGCGCGATGCGCTGGAAAAATAGACAAAATTATGTATGTATATAATTAATGTTGATGGAGTACAAATGCCTCACCGCGTAGTAAATATCGGGGGGTTCAAAAGGGCGACCTCAGTATAGAAAAAAAGTTTAAATTTCATCACAAAAATAACAGAAACTACTATTAAAGTAATACCGCTCAAATGCAATATAACCAAATGAATGAGTTTGTATAAAATATCAAATTGAACCGTCTCACCTAAGAGGTGATAAACACATGTTTTTGAAGGAGCTGAAAACTGACCGCAGTATACGTGGAGTGGCGAAAGAGTGTTTAAAGCACCTTTTTCTGACATCGTAATGGCCGAGTGGTTATGGCGTTGGACTTAAGATCCAAATGCCCATGTAGGTTCAATCCCCACTTCTGGTAGCTGGTTATTCAAGCGTGCCCCGTTCACGCTGTGTGTGTCTGGGTACAATTTCTCACTTTTAGAAAGTTAAGCAAAATGCTTTCGCAATGTGGATCCTTAGCTCAGCTGAAAATACATAAATATACTTGATTATTTAAAATGGGAGGTATTTGATAGAAAAGGGTTTGTTTTAGATAGATTCTTTATATAAATTATAATTATTATAATTATAAAGCAAAGGATAGATTTTTTTTATACGTGATTTAAAAGGGCATTGCTGTATACTATTTTCCTTTATGTGATTTTTAAAGGGCTTATATCGAACTAGTTATCTCGTGCTTTACACACAATACCTAAAATCCTTTACCTTCAAAAGTTAAAAAGCACAAAACTTGCTTTCTCCGCGAAGGCTCCTGCAGCAGCAGCATGGGTGATGGTCAGGGGCTGGGGTTTGGAGCGTGCAAACAGATGTGTGCAGGCGTGCACGCACAGAGCCTCACATAGCGGAATATGTGCGTACTCCAACTTCCATGTTGTTCCGCTACATAAATCCTGGTCAGCGTGAAAAGTAACGCACGTGCACGCGCCTGCTGTCCCGCCCCAGTTCCTCCCAGAATTACGCCTCTTTGAATATGCAAATCAATATAAATAGCCCTTAAGCGCAGCCTTCTGTGAAAAGACAATGAGAAAAGCACAGGGGAAAATATAAGAATTTCAGCGAATACCAAGTGTAGGCAAAGGAAAAACATACTATTTGTTGATTTAAACCGTGGTATAACAAAAGGAAGTTGATCGAGTGACATAGCGTGTTGGAGAAACTTGAAAGCTCAAGTTCACAAAGTTGCCCGAAATAAAAAAGAAGTTGTCAGATATCAAAGTCACTGTGAAAAGGCGAGTTGTAGCCCACCATCTGAGTGTCATATGAAAGCTTATTAGGGTACAGAGAAAAAAAAGGCACACAGTGGGGAAAAAACACAAAATGTCAACTTCAATCTCGAAATTTCCACTTTAATCACTTAGTTTATTTTGTCATTAAACTAGAACATCATAAACTTCATCTTAAAATTATTTAATTAACCCTTTACTCAAATCACATCGTAATTAAAGTAGCACATTAAATGCTTTGTTTTGTATGTGTTCTTCTATGTGCTCTATGTGTGTGAATCACTACATGTTTCTTAAACCGGCTCTCTTCCTCCATCAGGACACAGAATCCTTTACACTCATGATATTACAGCTCTCTGAATAACTAAAATATTGAGATGTATACGTGATATAATTTTCATGATGATAGGAGTTAAAGCACATTGTTAAACATGGGTTTCACAGTGGCGCAGTGATTGTGAGCGACCTTCGATGAAATATTTTATTGCAGCAGTACTCAGGGACAGCTCTAGGCTCGTGGCGGCCCTGGGCAGAGAAAGAATCAGTGGCCCCTTCGCCGCCAATGTCAATATGGTGTCTTATGCACAGCGATGGCCAAGTCCATTGCGGACACTGCATAGCCGCCTCGTGCTCATGACACAAGCGTTTAACTTTTGCTGAAATTTGCCACTGCGTTTTTAGCTGTGTCGTTATTTTCTCTTTCTGTTTTATATTCAACTAGCAAAATACCCGCGCTTCGCAGCGGAGAAGTAGTGTGTTAAAGAAGCAATGAAAAAGAAAAGGAAACATTTTGAAAATAACGTAACATGATTGTCAATGTAATTGTTTTGTCACTGTTGTGAGTGATGAGTGTTGTTGTCATATATATATATATATATATATATTTACACACACACATAAACATATATATATACATATCTATACATATACACATATATACATACATATATATCTACATATATACACATACATATACATACACACATACATACATACACACACATATATACACACAAATACATATATATATATATATACATATATACACACACACATATATAAACATATATATACATATACATACATATCTACATATATACACACACAGCTATTTCGTATCAGTGCAATACGCTGCTTGTTAAAATGGATAACTCCCGCTCTTACGTGCAAGTCTGCGTGGATATTATGAACTATCGTATTTGTTCAAGTTCTATTTAAATTTTAAATAGAAGGAATTTTTATTTAGTCGACAGAAATATCTTTGGTAGGAATGGTAAAAACAGACAGGAATATTATTCCTGAATAAATCAACTCAAACCTTAAACAACTTATAATATTTTGCTCTCCATAAAAATATATCCTGTCTAAATTATACAAGTTAGAAATAAAGTAAACATTAAAAGAACAAACATTCAAATTTCTTTACTCTTATGTAATTTTATATAAAAAATAAACTTAGATTTTAAATATCCCAAAAGATTTTGCTCTCCATAAAAATATATCCTGTCAAAATTATACAAATTCAAATATGAACATGCTGCATAACAAAACCTGGAAATATAAATAAAATGTGTTCCTTTCAGCAATAACAAATCAAATCATTCAGTTGTCTTTGCTCATATGTCATTTTAGAGCTGGACGCCTGGCATCTTTTTGGCAACAAGTTCGTTTCTGTTTGGTGTGAGGTTCTGTGTTGTGGAGATTCTCAGGATGGATTGCAGGTGCTCATCAGTGAGGCGACTCCTGTGTGCTGTTTTGTTAGTCTTTATCACTGAGAAGAGCTTCTCACACAGATATGTGCTACCAAACATGCACAAGGTTCGAGCATGTAGACGGACTTTTTGTTCTTCAAAGTCACCAAAGCGCCGTGCAAACTCAGTGCGCTCAGTTTATCAGCAAAGTGCGATTTGGGAACACCGTAGTGGCGACTTGGTTTAACATTACTTGGCAACAGGGAAAGTGGGGCAAATTGCACTGGTGCATTTGTGTCTCCCATAAAAGCAGCTTCACTTGAAATCACTTTGTGATTGTGCACGGGTAAAAACGTCCGCTGAAGTGTCAGATTCTTATTTAATTCTTCTGCTTTCTGTATCTTCTGCATTGCATTCAGGTTACCCTGATGTTTTGTCTCATAGTGCCGTCTTAGATTAAATTCTGTAATTACAGCCACATTAGCTCCACAAATGAGACACACGGGTTCAGTAAACATATACTCAGCCTCCCATCGGTTTTTAAAGGCTCTATTTTCAGAATCAACTTTTCTCTTCAGCATCGTGTGAGCTAGCTTCGCAATAACTTGCAGCATCATAAGCTAGACTTGATTAACGCGGTAAGTGTTGGCAAGGCAGCTGAAGCGCTGCATTATGGGATCTGTAGTTTATTGTGTTACCAGCGCTTCATATACCTGGGCCATTAATAACAATAATACAGTATATAAAATGATCTCGGGCGGATATAATTACGCCGGGCGGATGTGGCCCGTGGCCCTTGAGTTTGACACATATGGACTAAATAGAACTTGAAAAGATATATTTTTGAAATGTGATCGCGCAATTCAGATAGAGTTGACGCCACTACAGCCTGCATCCTCCCTCGCTCTTACTTTTTACCGTTCATCTAATGAATACACTGAGTATGGCTTTACCAAAACAATCATTGATGGCGAATAAAGTATCCATTATTCGAGTATGTAGATCGGGATATATATATACATATATATATACCAGCGTATCATAGAGTAGTGTGTTAAAAAGCTAGAAAAGAAAAGGGAACATTTTAAAAATAACGTAACATGACTGTCAATATACAGTATTTGTTTTGTGAGTGTTACTGAGTGTTGCTGTCATCAAGGATTTGATTATCATTATTTCTTTCAATCAGGTTCGTATTTGTAGGATGTGTTGTGTTCAAGTTACATTCCGTGTTTGTCAATCGTTGTAAAGATGACAGGTTTCATTCATCGATTCGTTTCTTACTGCATCAATAAACAGCTCGTCTTCTTCTTTATCTGAGACCTGACACACTGCATGCACGGGTTTTTTTACACTGTCTTCCTTTAGCGGGACATTGACTTTTCCACCGTGTGCTTTGTTTCCGCAGTAGCTGGATTTATGAATATGCTTATCAGGCGCTTCATATTTTTGCTGCCTTTTCAATTGTGTAATTGGTTTTGTTCAGCGCTCTTTGGAACTGTTGCTTTTATCTGTGCACTGCGTCAGTTCACGTGAGCCGCTCGGTGTACATGCATCGAAGGTTCCCAGCTGTGCTGGTGCCATCTCGTGCTATGTCCATGGCTGTATTTAATGTTACCTTAGTCCTGGCACTTAAAACTTTCTCTCGCAGTTTCGCTGAGTTTGTGTCAAACACCACCCTGACCATCTCATCTTCCTCTCCATAAACACAGTCCTTCACCCGTGAATATTTAGTGGGAGTTTGCTATTGGATTGCGCTGACGGACGGCCTTATATGGGCAGGCACTAAATTACAAACGCCAGCGGCAGCCTGTCTATGAACTTAATTTAAAGTGTAGGTTTACATCGTGCTTTGTTTCCGAAGTAGCAGAACTCATGAACATGGTTGTATATGTCACTTTCGCTCGCTTCTTATTGTTTAGCTGCCTTCTCAATTATATAATGCATGTTTTCTGCAGAGCTTTTTGGAGGTCTTCCTGGTTTTCTATGTACTGCGTGATTACGTGGGCAGCGTGATGATGTCACACGAAACTCCGCCCCCACGGCGTTCAAGCTCATCTCCATTACAGTAAATGGAGAAAAACAGCTTCCAGTTATGACCATTACGTGTAGAATTTCTATATAAAACCTGCCCAACTTTTGTAAGGAAGCTGTAAGGAATGAACCTGCCAAATTTCAGCCTTCCACCCACACGGGAAGTTGGAGAATTAGTGATGAGTCAGTGAGTGAGTGAGTGAGTGAGGGCTTTGCCTTTTATTAGTATAGATATATATTGGCTTGGCGGCCCTGTGCAGGTGCACAGTTTGCACATGCCTAAGGCCACCCCTGCAGTACTGTCTCTTTCAAACGTACTAACCTACAATTTCTGTCCCACCTTTTCTTTCTCCAAGTAACCGATCGCCACACAATCAGCTCTGTAACAGACGTTAAGCCATCTGTAAGCTTATAACATTGATTCTTCAAAACTTTTAAGGAACATTGAAATATCTTCGTAGTACATGTTTAATTATTCTATCCTTCACACCAGTCCCAGTGAAGCATACAGTGCAAGGCAGGAACAATCGTGAGCGGAGCGCCAGATCCTTGCTAGCATAGCAACACCGTGTCCTTTAATTATTAACAATATAGATTATTTAAATGAAGTTAAAGTTTTATCTGTACAGTGGAACCTCAGTTTGCGTGTAACTTGGTTTACGAGTGTTTTGCAAGATGAGCTGAAATTTTTAATAAATTTTGACTTGATAAACAAGCGAGGTCTTGCAATATGAGTAGTATGGATATGCTTTGTCTGCTGAGCATCATGTGATCACAACTGAGCTGATGGTTCTTCGCACGTGTGTGTGTGTCTCTCTCTCTCACGCGTGCGTGTGTGTCCTTTTCGAGCATGTGTCTCTCTCTCACGCGTGTGTGTGTGTCTCTCTCGCGTGCACGTGTGTGTGTGTGTGTCTCTCTCTCACGTGTGTGTGGGTCTCTCTGTTTCGTGCGCGCACGTGTGTGTGTGTGTCTCTCTCTCTCTCTCTCGTGGGCAATCGTCTCCTGTTCTCCGTCTGAGTTGGCGTGCCTCACTCATATAGTCAACCTCCGTACGAGCGTATACTGTTTACTACAGCATTATGACTGTGTGTGTGTGTGCGCGCACACACGTGTGTGCTGTGACGTGCGAGTCCCCATCTTGCACCCCAAAACACGAAGCTGAGTCTCAGTACTTTGACAACACCAGCTTTATTCAGTTCGAAACAGCAACAGCACGGTTATTTATTGTAGCGGGATATGCCATTCTCCTATACACAGACACAGCAGTACTGTGTTCTGTGCATTTATAATGTTCCTTGTTCCTTGTATCACTCATCGACAGCAGGCGCTTATAGCATGTCATCAATCTTTTCGGATTTGCTTTTACTGTGAACTGCTACAGCGCTGGGAGACTGCAATTGCTTTGGGACGCTCTTCCGCGTGTCGTCCCGTTGGGTGGAAACCCACAAGAGTTTAGAAATTCACTCACACCGGCCATGATTCTTTTCAAAGCTAAAGTGCAGGTTAATATGTTTTATGTATTTTTACTTTATATTTTGTATTAATCATTTTTATATGAATAGTTTTGGGTTGTGGAACAAATCATCTGAGTTTCCATTATTTCTTATGAGGAAATTCACTTTGATATATGAGTGCTTTGGACTGCGAGCACATTTCCAGAACGAATTATGCTCACAAACTGAGGTTCCACTGTATAATATAATAAACATATTTTGCTGCATTTCATCTTAAAAATTATATTGTCATCATATGTAAATATGCACTTTATAAAGATGCTCTGATTGTACAATATTATAACTGTAGTGCAAGTTTACAGTGTGGTGATTATACTTATAAGTACAAACAGTTCTACAACGAGCAGTTGATGAACTGATTGAGTGCATTTAGAGCTCTTAGGATGAAACTCTTTCTGAACCGCGAGGTCCGTACAGGAAAGGTTTGAAGTATTTGCCATGTGAGAAGCAGTTCAAATAGGAAGCATGGCTGTGGCAGCATGTGCTTGATGCTGTATACCGATAATTCTTTTTCCAATCAGCTGCTCCGAGTGGTGCAGTGAGAGTAATATGAAAAAGATGATCTGCTGTGGCAACCCCTAACGGGAGCAACTGAAAGAAGAAGAAGAAGGTGCAGTGAGAGTAACAACGTTAAAGCAATTATGGTATTTGGAAAAGTTTGACCATTCTGTGGACCATTATATTGTAACAGGTTAATTACAATCAGATGCATTAAACTAATCTATACTAATAAAAGGCAAAGCCCTCACTCACTCACTCACTCACTCACTCACTCACTGACTCACCGACTCACTCACTGACTCATCACTAATTCTCCAACTTCCCGTGTGGGTGGAAGGCTGAAATTTGGCAGGTTCATTCCTTACAGCTTCCTTACAAAAGTTGGGCAGGTTTTATATCGAAATTCAACGCGTAATGGTCATAACTGGAAGCAGTTTTCTCCATTTACTGTAATGGAGATGAGCTTGAACGCCGGGGGAGTTTCGTGTGACATCATCACGCTGCCCACGTAATCACGCAGTACATAGAAAACCAGGAAGAGCTCAAAAAAGCGCTTAGGAAAACATGCATTATATAATTGAGAAGGCAGCGAAACAATAAGAAGCGAGCGAGTGACATATACAACCATATTCATGAGTTCTGCTACTTCGGAAACAAAGCACGATGTAAACCTACACTTTAAATTAAGTTCACAGACAGGCTGCCGCTGGCGTTTGTAATTTAGTGCCTGCCCATATAAGGCCGTCCGTCAGCGCAATCCAATAGCAAACTGCCACGGGTAAATATTCACGGGTGAAGGACTGTGCTTATGGAGAGGAAGATGAGATGGTCAGGGTGATGTTTGACACAAACTCAGCGAAACTGCGAGAGAAAGTTTTAAGTGCCAGGACTAAGGTAACATTAAATACAGCCACGGACATAGCACGAGATGGCACCAGCACAGCTGGGAACCTTCGATGCATGTACACCGGCGGCTCACGTGAACTGGACGCAGTGCACAGATAAAAGGCAACAGTTCCAAAGAGCTGAACAAAACCGAATTACACAATTGAAAAGGCAGCAAAAATATGAAGCGTCTGATAAGCATATTCATAAATCCAGCTACTGCGGAAACAAAGCACACGGTGGAAAAAGTCAATGTCCGCTAAAGGAAGACAGTGTTAAAAAACCCGTGCATGCAGTGTGTCAGGTCTCAGATAAAGAAGAAGACGAGCTGTTTATTGATGCAGTAAGAAACGAATCGATGAATGAAACCTGTCATCTTTACAACGATTGACAAACACGGAATGTAACTTGAACACAACACATCCTATAAATACGAACCTGATTGAAAGAAATAATGATAATCAAATCCTTGATGACAGCAACACTCAGTAACACTCACAAAACAAATACTGTATATTGACAGTCATGTTACGTTATTTTTAAAATGTTCCCTTTTCTTTCTTTTTAACACACTACTTCTCGCTCGATCTGGGTATATATATATATATGTATATATATATATCCCGCTCTACATACTCGAATAATGGATACTTTATTCGCCATCAATGATTGTTTTGGTAAAGCCATACTCAGTGTATTCATTAGATGAACGGTAAAAAAGTAAGAGCGAGAGGAGGATGACTCATTGAGGCATGCAGGCTGTAGTGCGCGTCAACTCTATCTGAATTGCGCGATCACATTTGAAAAATATATCTTTTCAAGTTCTATTTAGTCCATATGTGTCAAACTCAAGGGCGCGGCCACATCCGCCCGGCGTGTAATTATATCCGCCCGAGATCATTTTATATACTGTATTATTGTTATTAAAGCCGGGTATATGAAGCGCTGGTAACACAATAAACTACAGATCCCATAATGCAGCGCTTCAGCTGCCTTGCATCAGGGTAACCTGAATGCAATTCAGAAGATACAGAAAACAGCATAATTAAATAAGAATCTGACACTTCAGCGGACGTTTTAACCCGTGCACAATCACAAAGTGATTTCAAGTGAAGCTGCTTTTATGGGAGACACAAATGCACCAGTTCACCTTGCCCCACTTTCCCTGTTGCCAAGTACTGTTAAACCAAGTCGTCACTACGCTGTTCCCAAATCGCACTTTGCTGATAAACTGAGCGCACTGCGCACTGAGTTTGCACGGCGCTTTGGTGACTTTGATGAACAAAAAAAGTCCGTCTACATGCGGCTCGAACCTTGTGCATGTTTGGTAGCACATATCTGTGTGAGAAGCTCTTCTCAGTGATAAAGACTAACAAAACAGCACACAGGAGTCGCCTCACTGATGAGCACCTGCAATCCATCCTGAGAATCTCCACAACACAGAACCTCACAGCAAACAGAAACGAACCTGTGGCCAAAAAAGATGCCAGGCGTCCAGCTCTAAAATGACATATGAGCAAAGACAACTGAATGATTTGATTTGTTATTGCACGTAAGAGCGGAGTCAACCGTTTTAACAAAAAGCGTATTGCACTGATACGAAATAGCTGTGTGTGTATATATGTAGATATGTATGTATATGTATATATATGTTTATATATGTGTGTGTGTATATATGTATATATATATATGTATTTGTGTGTATATATGTGTGTGTATGTATGTATATGTGTGTATATATGTGTGTGTATATATGTAGATATATATGTATGTATATATGTGTATATGTATAGATATGTATATATATATATATATATGTTTATGTGTGTGTGTGTAAATATATATATATATGACAACAACACTCATCACTCACAACAGTGACAAAACAATTACATTGACAATCAGGTTACGTTATTTTCAAAATGTTTCCTTTTCTTTTCATTGCTTCTTTAACACACTACTTCTCCGCTGCGAAGCGCGGGTATTTTGCTAGTCAACAATATGCGGTTAATTTCAGTGTATTTATAAAGCCACATCAGAGACGTGGATCTGAAAAAGAAAGATAAACCACACAGGAACAGTAGCGTTGCTTTGATGCTGGGTGCCGTCAGTCTGAAAGAGAACGGAGAGTGGAGAACTTGCGTACGACAGGGTAAGAGGTACCTTGGAAATGTGCGTGGCTTTACGCCAAGTTTAGGTTTTATACATCGCGATTTGAACGTGGAAACATTCTTACGCAATATTTCTGTGCGTACGCACCGTTTATGCATGAGGCCCCAGGTAATCACATTTAATGATAACGCAAAAAAAAGATGACGCCTATCATGTCATTGCTCTGCCCTATTTTTGGGCAATAAGAAAATAATATTCAAACAAAAGGTTTCGGGAATTTTAGTCACTCGTAGTGAGATTCAAGCAGCAAACAAATGACCCTCCTTTCATGAGTCTGGTGGCTTTATTCTTGATGAACCAGAAGAGGCAGGGCTTGTTGCCCTCACTGGGGTGTATTCTCAGTGTGGTGGGGAGTGAAAGGGAAGACACTGTTAGCAGCAGTGCCCCTCATGGTCTGGCAGGTCATTACCTACCTTCACAGAGTCAGTGGGGAAATCCACAGACATACATGCGTCCAACAGGGGATTTACCAATAGCTCTTCATCATGTCGAGGGTGGATAGATACCACGTGTTCCTGAGACACTAAAGGTGGTTCTCCACTCTGGGCATGAGACAGGCATCGAATCAGGAGGCCTGACTGAGCCAGTAAAATTCATTACAAAACCACCAGCTTCTGTCAGGCTTTGGGACTTGTACGATCAGACTGGACCATGGGATGTAGCTGGCTTCATTTACTCCCAGGTCCAGCATCCAATGCCTTTCCAGTTCTACTTCCATCTTCTTTACTTCTGGGAGATAGTACGGATGATTGTGGACTGCTAACCCTGGCTCAGTTAAAATATTGTGGGAGATCAGTGTGGTTCAGCCCAATTTGGGGTCCACAACCCTGGTGATAGCAGAGATGGTGGATCCCAGTTCCTCTTTCTGCCATGGGATGAGGTTGTCCCCATAATTCAAATGTTTGGCACCCACATTAAATGACAATATGGGAGTGTCCATTGTGTGCTGTGATCTACCCAAAGTTTCAGGAGGTTCATGCAATACATGCATTCCTTTGGATGTCGGTTTTGCTGGTAGACTCAGTAACCTAGTATTTCATACTAGCCAAACCGCGGTGTACCATACGCCGCATAATCAGGCTGATTTTTTAATGATTTTTAAGCACAGGGAGAAAATTAACATTTGAAAAATCAGTAATGTAATAAATCAGCAAGAAAAGCAACATTGTAACAATGCACGGAACGAACCAACACACAATCGTCTGTGACTGAAAACTGGCGGACCGCCATCGTGCCTTGTCCTGCCAGACGGAGGGATGCAAGTGCACTGCGCTCAGGCGCATGTGGAACGGCAGGAGAGGAGAAGGACGTCCACTCGGCTCCCTCTGTCATGCTAGTCTGCTGATTTCTCGTTCAGTATGCACTGCCCGCTCATGTGCCCACCTCCAACTCGTCACTGGAGTCGTTGTCGTCTTTACACAGTCCAGATGCACATGTGACTCACGTAGACGTTTCATTGCTCTGTGCGGTTTTGGCTGCTTTTCTATATATAATCAACCAAGACACCTGACCATGGTAGTAGCGAGGTGGGAGGGGGGTGTGCACAAAGGGTAGGGACGCAACCAGTGGGAGCGTATGAGTCGCACTTAGTGGGAATTCCACGGTTTGCAGCCCGAATGGGGTTCAACGGCTTACCCACGCCTCTCTGCGCCAGGTAGACACACGCTCAATCTCATGCATAATTATTAATTGAATGCTAAACACTTCTGGAAAGACACGGTTGTCTAAAACGGGTTGTTGTGAGAATACAACAGTAAGTGAAAGAAAAGATGGAACTCTGGAGAGAGCAAAATACAACACAATAGTGAACCCGCGGCATAACAAACACCGCATAATTATTTATTGATGGTTGAACACTTCTGGAAAGACACAGTTGTCTAAAAAGGGAGGGTTTGAGGATACAACAGAAAGTGAATGAAAAGATGGAACTCTGGAGAGAGCAACATATAATTGTCTGTGAGTGAAGAAGACGCATGTTTGTTGCGGATGCGAATTGCTGTATGTAGGGTGTAAAACAGTTTGCTATGGTGCACGCGGTCGTGCGTCGTAATCTAAAAACTTCGGTTTTAAAGACTGCTTACTTCATTGTGTTTTAAACTCAGTTGGAAAGGATTGTTTTAAGGATCCCATTGGATACCCCTCACAAACCGTTTTACACGCTGCATATGGCGATTCACCTCTACGAGAAAAATGCCTCTATGAACAGTCAACGTGGCTCGGAGGTGCCAGGAGTTGGTGGGCGTGGCTCCTTCCTGCATGCGCCATAGGTGTCTTGATTGTCGGCGGCTCAGTGAATCCACGCCTCTTTCGGCGTGCTTTCATTGGTTGTCTTGCCTTAGTGAATTATATATATAGATGGGCCCTGCCAGTAGGCCAGGAACTTAGAATGTGATGTGAGAATCAAAACCCATAACCCTATCTGCCGGAGACAAATCACAGAGTTGGGAACCCCGGTCATAGAGTTGAGTTGTGTGCACTGAGCACTCTCAAGGTGCTCCTTCACCACAATGTCTAAACTGGTGCCATGTTCTAGTATGTTTTGAGAGGGAGGGGCAGCCTCCTCCTCTCAGTACCCTCTGATCAGTTTGAGTAATTCCCAAGGTTTTTGACCGTGCAGCAGCTTAATGGGGAAGATCCCCGTAGAGGCCTGTGGGACCACGTGGAAGGTACGCAAGACAAGGGACAGAAGCTGGTCCAGTCTCAATTTGCAATTGCATTCCTTACATGCTTAAGGGTGTTGTTGTTCCTCTATTTCCTTTTAACCCTCATCCTACCAACTGGGGTGTTTGGGGACCACAGAGGTATATATTTTATTATATCTCACAGGTGCTTTTTTATCATTCCAATTTTTTATGACTTTGTCAAGCAGTTTGTTACTAATAATGTCACATTATTGTTTTCTATTTCTGCTGTGATTATTGCTTTTTAAAAATACAAATGTCAAAAGTGTCCAAAAGCCCCAGTCAAAAGCACCCAATCCTGCTTATGCAATTTTATGAAATGTAACTATTCAGTCACTGGTTCTGATTGGTCCTAAGTTAGAGTGTCACACATTAACAAGGGGTGTAGGGACACTCTGTTAGTCATTTAGAAGGAGACAGCTACAAATTTCCACAGCTCCTCTGTTGACAACTTGAGATACTGCTGTTCCTAAGGTAAGATAAGTTCCAAGTCTGAAATGCAATGTATAGCCTCACAATTAAATGTTACATAACTATAAAATATAATGTTTATGTTCTATTATAAAAGATAATAATGCAAAATAGTTTACCATACAGTCAGACCATGATGAAGACAGGGTGTGAGTGTGGAAAAAAATAAATTGTATTATGTTTTGATGCTAAACGTGGAGGAAGGTTGGAAGGAGAGACATGTAAGGGGAAGGAGTTTTGTCAGAGCTCCAAGATGCTGCACTTTTCTGAGATATATGGACAATGTTTGTAGCACATCACCCAAAGTACTTCATTCCAGGCACAGACATGTGTGTGGATGAGCAGCTTGTTGGTTTCAGAAGAAAGTGCAGTTTCAGGCAATACATCCCACCCAAGCCTGACAAATATGGAATAAAAATCTGGTGGAACTGTGGTGCAGTGACCAGTTACACTCTCAAGGTTGAAATATACCTTGGCAGACAGCCTGGGAAAGAACAAGATGTAAATCAAGGGGCCCGTATAGTGTAACCTTGGCGCAAATGTGGCAGAAATGTCACAGCTGGCAAATTTTTCACATCTGTTCCCTTAGCTGAAGCTTACTGGAAAATAGACTGACATATGTGAGCACTATAAAATCAAACAAGCCACATATCCCAGAGGAGATGAAGCCTAACAGTGACAAGGACATCAACAGTTCACATTTTTTCTTTTATGGGCCAATTACCCTTGTGTCATGTGTTCCAGCAAAAGGAAAAGTGGTACTATGACATCAAGGTTGAAGGTGAAAAGCAAAAACCAGAGATCATACTTTACTATAATGCAACCAAAAGTGGCGTGGATAATCTGGATCATCTGGCCAAAATAAACAGATGGCCAATGGCACTATTTATGAACATAGCTGATGTTGCAGCCACCACTGCCTTCATCGTCTGGGTGGGGAACTTCCCAAACTGGAAGTCATTAAAATGTGGCAGACGTCGCAGGATCTTCCTGAGGCAGCTAGGGCATGCCTTGGTCATGTCACTCATGAAAAGGAGAGCTGAAACTCTAACATAGCAAGCCTAAAACAAACATTGACCCTTATGGAAGTGAGTAAAACTCCTCCTGCAAATGTGACTGTCCAATGCTCAGGTGGAAAATCTATTCAGAAAAGGTGTCACCTTTGCTTCCGAGACACAGACTGTTTGCTTCTATCACATGCCAGCATGCACTGAGGATAGCATGAAGCAAATTGTGTGCTATGACTGCCTGTATTGTGTTTAATTTTAACTTTTTAATTTACTTTGCAATGAAAGACAAAATAAAATTTAGAAGTGTTGAAGAATTTAGTTTTAAAAGATAAAAGAGAAAAATATGAAAATAAAAATTGTTGACGTTTGAAGGACTGAGTTTATTTCAATTATTTTATATACAAAATATACAAATTAATTGTACATTTGCTAAAACAATAATAATAATAATCTATTTTTTTCTTTAGATGACATCATAACTAATAATCCTTTGACAGAAATAAGTTTTGCTCTGATTATTATTTTGCTTTAATGATTGCTTCTTATATTAAATTATCCTTGGGTTCCCAAGGGACCCCAGTCAGCAGTTCATGTATGTAAAATGTGTCGGTAGGATGAATGTTAAAGGAAGTGGGCAGTGAGCAAAATAGAAGAAGTAGTATGGTGATCGCGTCAGGGCATCTTCGGTAGACACCCCCAAGGTTTATCCCAAGACATTTATCCTAGTATAATTTATACTAGTATAGTATAGGTCAGGTAACCTGTCACTGGGTCAGCAGTGTCATCATCACTCGGCACAAGATCCGCTAGGTAGTACTGCGTGATCACTCCTTTACTCCTTTACCTGTTCTCTTGCATGGCTGGGTTTCTCCTCTGAGTGGGGACTCCCCCCTTACTGCTAGGCTTGTTCTTCCAGGGGGTTACTACATTTCCTCGTCAGGTTTTCTGTAGGGTTAATCTTTTCCTAGTAACACTGCATACGGCATTCTGGGCATCATAAACCATGCACAGTCTCTAAAGGCACCCCTGGACTAGCAGCCTGGACTAGGTTGTGTATGTCCAAAACTCACCATGGATACAGGTCAAACTGGCCCACTTTCCATCATATTGTTCCAACATGATATAACTGCTTGCAACAATGGATGTGTTGCTGTTGGAATCATAAAGAGCTTGGATGTGGTGTCCATTCAATTGAACTGCACATGAAAAGGAAACTGTGAGTGAGTTAGCTGCAGTTGTACATTTCTCCCTGAAGCCAACTGCATTCCTTTGGGTCATCCCCTTGGGCACAGTGATTCCACCTCATCTGTGGGAGTCAGTGCTCCCTTCTCCCATGTGCATCGGAGTACCCCCTTACAGGCTCTGTAGAGGTATGTAAAAAACTGCCAGGACAAGGGGGGGTGCTATCATCAACAGAGTGATCTCCTTCTATCCCCAAAGTGTTAAGAAACCATCTAGTGAGGGGCAACTGACTCCGCCATTTCCACTTTAGCATCCATAAAAGCCAGGGCCTCCTTGAAGGAAGCATCATTTCTAGAAAGAGCAACCTGCCGGATGAAGCTACACTACCATAGTGACCTGACTACTGGCTAACCAGCCTCAATATCTTGTTTAGATTTTTATTCCCTGCATAGCAGGACACACACACCAAAGAGTGTTTGATTTTCTTTATTTTGTTTTAGACTCTGTTGGTGCCATAAAAATTTCCAGTTTGTGGAACTGTCATTCCTTCACCCAGCCACAATATATTGTGACACATGAGTTACTGCCCAAAAGACTTCAGAAACCTAACAATATATATCTGTAAGAGGTATAATAATGGTAAGGTGTTAATTTTGACAATTCTCCCAGTGAATGTCAGATGAAGAGATAATAATCTGTTATCATCTTGAATAACCCCAGTATATGCTGTTACTGAAATTAATTGAATATAGGTACATCATTTTGTTCTTATTGTGATTTCCTATATGTTTAAACTGTTAAAACTGATCAATTTCGAACAAGAGCAAAGACAGGGAATATTATGCTCTTGTTCAAAAATCTTAAAGCCAGAAATTTGGTGGATTTCCTCCAATATAATACACATGATAATGGTAATTATGGATCAGTGATATAAAGCACCATGTAACTTTTATAAAGACATCTCTTAAGACTCACCAAATATCTACCTTGAAATGATTAGATCCTACTTTAGTGCTGTAGCTTGTCCAGTACTTTTAAAATGAAATTCAGGACATTTAGATGTGTCACACATGAGTGCTTGGGAAAAGGTTGGAATGTTATTTCTCAGCCAAATTCGGGGTTGGCACTATCATCTGACCATCTCTCCATTTGTTCCTCTGCAGACCAGCAAAAGAACCACCAAAACAGTGACGTCACCATCAACCCTCCCTCTGTTGACGTCACTTCCGTCCATGCCTGATGACCGCCTCCAACTCAGATCCTACCAACATCACTTCCTCCTTCAGGCCTCCCTGGACAATCCCTTTACTGTCTCTGCCATATAAAAGTCTCTCTTTACCCAATATAATCAGTTCCTATTTTTGAACTCGATTGTAACCACAAGTTTTCTTTTTGCTGCAACTTAAGTATACATGGTGGCCATCGACAAACCTTTTTTGTGTTTCCAGCTGTCCTTTTTGCAGATGTTAAGGTCCATCATTAATCAGCTTAGTGCCTTTCATTATGCATGCTAAGTCAAAGTCTTCACATATTTCATACCACACAGCTTTATAAAGCCTAATAGGCAGGTCAGATAAGAGTTATAATGGTGATCCTGATGTGAGATACAAATATTGAAATTCATGAATGCACCTGAAAAATGACCATTTTGAAGTTCAAAAGTTCAGTTTATGCATTATGCAACAAATGTATTTGCAGTTATCTTTGCCTAAAATGCATTTCCTGAGCCATTCATTTGCATGAGGTTTTGGAATTAGGCCATGTAGGATAAGCCTTTTAAAGTAAGTATACATGCTGTATAAACAAAACAAATACTTTACCATATGTGTTATTTATAAGGGTTGCTTAGATACAATCTTACACACAACCCAGCAAGAAAGCTTGTCTAATTATAATTACTAAACGTGCAGTTAGTGAAATCCACAGGATTAATTAAAGCAAACATTGGAGTTAGAAATTACAAAATGGTTGGATGGATGAATGGACAAACATGACGTTGGAGATAAGAGGATGCACTATATTTGTTTAAATATTCTTCTGTGTTTCTATTTACATCTGCTTATCAGACCTCTACTGGTGTTAGACAAAATAACTGCAATATCAGATGGTTCAGAGTTGAACTGCTCAGGTCTGTAAAATATCTATACAGTAAAATGGATTCCCATAAAAACTTTTTTTTATTGCAGTAGGTTGTAATTAGCAGTATATCCCTGGAGCCGCATGCCCAATTACCTTTTTCCCTGCCAATGTAGCAGATTCTTGATCTTAGAACCCCAAGCATGATCATCACACAATGACTGGAGTTTTCATTTGTATCATCACTCACTCATTCATTTACTGACCAACCTGAACTCATCATAACATTAACTCAACATGGCATCAAAAAGTGCAGTGCAGGAATGCTGGCTTGTATCAACTCCAATTTATTCATTTTTGTTCCAAATTAGCTGATGTTGGTTCCAATCCTATCTCATTTCATCTCATTCATTCCATAAATTAATTGGATTTAGATCTGGTAACCATGAAGGTAAGGCAGTATGGTGGCAAAGTGGATAGCACTACTACCTCAAACAGATAGTTGGTTTATGTGTGACTGGATCCTGGATGGCCTGCCATATGGAGAAATGGTGTGTGTTTTGCTAGGCAAGCTACCAAGAATATTTAGGCAGTAACCGGGAGAAAAAGGTAAAGTCAAAAACTAAAAAAAATAGTCAAAACCAAGAGGTGAGCCGCACTGATACCAAATCAACATTACAAGACAAAAAGAGAGAAATTCAAGGTAGATCAAAAAATAGAGGAGCAAAAGTACTAGGATTTGAAGGTACAAAAGTTGTTTTGAATTTGTAAACTTGGATAATGTAGTGCTTCCAAAGATGACCTTTTAAACCATTGTGTTGTTAACTAGAGGTCACAACCTGAGAGGACTAGTTGGATTCCCTAATGATAGAAAGTCAAAATACAGTAAACCCTCGTTTATTGCGGTTAATCCATTCCAGACTCTACCGCGATAAAGGAATTTCCGCGAAGTAGGACTCTTTACTTATAAATCGAATATTTTCGCAGTTAGAGTATAGAAAACCTGTTTATGACCTTCTAAATACATTTTTTAACAAAATTAGAGCCCTCTAGACATGAAATAACACCCTTTAGTCAAAAGTTTAAACTGTGCTCCATGACAAGACAGAGATGACAGTTCCATCTCACAATTAAAAGAATGCAAACATATCTTCCTCTTCAAAGGAGAGTGCATCAGGAGCAAAGAATGTCAGAGAGAGATAATGAGAGAGTGTGAAGGCTGGCCCCGGCACAGACAGACGGACATCATTTTTGCAGCCACACACCGTTTATTTACACTATTTACAATCATATAAATCACGTGCACTCACGAACCCCAGTGCCTCTTGCACCGAATCCCCCAAAGTCCAGGGCCCACAGTCTCTGTGCCTTTGTCCTGGCCGCCTCCTGTCCGCTCTCCAGCTCAGTCCTTCTGCCTCCCGACTTCCACCAATCACTGGAGGGAGGCGGCCCCTTAAATAATGCCCCGGATGAGCCCCAGGTGCTTCCGCCTCTAGCCAAGCGTGGCGGAAGTGTCGGCTGTCTTCCTGGCAGCTCTCCGGGTGCCACACAAAGTCTTCCCCCCGGCACTTCCTGGTGTGGCGGAAGTGCCGGGCTCCCGGGATAATTAGGCACCGGGGCGCCGCCTGGCGGTGGCCACGGGTCCCTACAGGGCTGGGCTTCAAAGCCCTGTACCCGAGGCCCCTGCCTAACCAGGACGGACGCCCCCACTCCGTCTGGAGGAGGCACTCGCCCTCCTTCGGTCCTCCAAGGCGTCCCGGCCGGGCTCCAGCCCCAACCGGCAACCGCGACGGGATAAACCGGCATTGGGGCGCCGCCTGGCGGTGACCACGGGCCCCTACAGGGAAGGGCTTCCATGCCCTCAACCCGTGGCCCCCAACAGAACCAGGGCGGGCGCCCCTCGCGGTCTGGAGGAGGCACAAGCCCTCCTCCGTCCTCCTGGCGTCCGGCGGGCTCCAGCCCGCCGGGGCCACATGCCCCACCGCTAGCGAGGACACGTGGGTCGAACGGCACAACCCGAAAGGGCAGCACGTCCCCAGCGAGGGTCCTACTATGTCCCCAGGGTCCAACACGGCACCCTGGGACATCTGTCTTCGGCACCCTCGCCCGGCAAAGCGTCCCCTGTGGTCTCGCGCTCGCCCGCCCGCTGTTCCCCAGCGGGTCACGTAGTCCTCCGGCGTGGAGCACTCCCGAGGCGGCCCGTTCCAGGAGGGCAGGTCCCTGTCGGCGTCGGCCTCAGCGCCGTCGGGGCTTCGGCCTGTAAAATAAAGGAAAAGAGGGCCAGAAGCACAGCCAGGACACTCATCCCAGCCCGTCGGTCTCCGTATCGACCGTGCTCCTGCCCCCTCCGACAGCCCCAACTTGCCTGCTGAAGTCCTCCGCCGCAGGTTCCATGCCCGTCCGTTCGCCGGCCTCGGCACCGCTCGCAGGCAGCTCGTCCAGCCGCCCAGGGGATCTCCTCTGCCCATCCAGAGGCGGCCCTTCTCGGACAGCGCACCCAGCGCGCGTCCTCTCCTATCGGAGGAACCGGCATTCACCCGCCGGTTCCTCCTTCTTTTCTTGACGCGCTGGCGGTCTGGGTCTGAGCACAGCAAAAGCTCAAATCCAGCCCGTCTGCGTCCAGGCAGAGCGACAGGAGACAGCTGCAGGCTTGGCGCAGGGCGCTAGGACCCAGGGCACTCAGCAGCCCGATCCTACCCGCCCTTGCGTGTTCGAGCTCCTCGCCTCGCTAGCTGTCTGCACCGCCGCATCCGCTGTTGGGAGGTTGCCTACCGGGCCGGTCGTCCCGTAATCGGTCACGGCCATGTTCGTGAACCCCCTTTGCTCTACGGGAGCGGCAACACTCACCACTCCGCCGTGTTCTGCCTGCCTCCGGTTCCAGCGCGCGCCGATCCTCCGTCTCAGTCGGTGGCTTTCTCGACGCGACCGCCATCTCCATCAGCTGCTCACACTGGCGGCGAGAACACGTAACAGTTCCTCTAAAAGGCGGCTTGGCGGGCCGAAGGGACTCCTCCGACGCACGCCGAGCCGCTGGTGGAGAGAGAGACAGGCGTCGGTGGGCTTACCTGTCCATCAGCTCCCGCGACGCCTGCCTCCTCTGGGCCACTCCCTCTGGCCCAATCGGGTCTCGGTTTGGCACGAGACTGGCATTCCTTGGGCCCGCCTCTATCCAATCATCGGCGGCACGCAAGACACACCGGCCAATCCGTGCCTGTCAGCGGGCGGGACCACCGCCCGCGGCCATCTTAGCTCCCCTGCGCTGGAGTGCGGAGGCGTGCCTCCTCACGCGTTGTAGCTGCAGCGATTCCTCGAGCCGCAGCGGCTCCGATTCCGCAGCCTCCTTTGCTGCCTCCGTAGCCGCACTGCCGACAGCCCGTGGCCCGGCGCTCCTGCCACAGACGCGGATCCGGTCTGTCCCTCCCTGTGGAAAACAAGGTATGACCGACCCCGAAGGGCCGATTACTGCAGGGCAGGGCACTCACCTCCGGATCCCGTCTTGCGAGGCCCCACCTCGGTGTGGCCTTTGCGCCGCCACGCCGGCCTGGCTGTTATGTGTCGACAGCGCGACTTCCGAGCCCGCTGCGCTCCAGCGAGGCCGCTCCTCCTCCGCACCGGGATGGCCTCTCTTCATTCGGCGGTTTCGGGTAAAGCGCCCCGCTGGGCCGCACGGCGCTCCAGCGGCCAGTGTGTGGGTCGCTGCTGCGCCGGGCCGTTCACAAAATATTTATAAAGCGGGGTCCCCCTTTTAGCAGGGGTTGGCCCACGCTAGCGCCATTGTGAAGGCTGGCCCCGGCACAGACAGACGGACATCATTTTTGCAGCCACACACCGTTTATTTACACTATTTACAATCATATAAATCACGTGCACTCACGAACCCCAGTGCCTCTTGCACCGAATCCCCCAAAGTCCAGGGCCCACAGTCTCTGTGCCTTTGTCCTGGCCGCCTCCTGTCCGCTCTCCAGCTCAGTCCTTCTGCCTCCCGACTTCCACCAATCACTGGAGGGAGGCGGCCCCTTAAATAATGCCCCGGATGAGCCCCAGGTGCTTCGCCTCTAGCCACGCAAGCGTGGCGGAAGTGTCGGCTGTCTTCCTGGCAGCTCTCCGGGTGCCACACAAAGTCTTCCCCGGCACTTCCTGGTGTGGCGGAAGTGCGGGCTCCGGGATAATTAGGCACCGGGGCGCCGCCTGGCGGTGGCCACGGGTCCCCTACAGGGCTGGGCTTCAAAGCCCTGTACCCGAGGGCCCCTGCCTAACCAGGACGGACGCCCCCACTCCGTCTGGAGGAGGCACTCGCCCTCCTCCGGTCCTCCAAGCGTCCGGCGGGCTCCAGCCCCAACCGGCAACCGCGACGGGATAAACCGGCATTGAGGCGCCGCCTGGCGGTGACCACGGGCCCCTACAGGGAAGGGCTTCCATGCCCTCAAC
Organism: Polypterus senegalus; assembly: GCF_016835505.1. NCBI lineage: Eukaryota > Metazoa > Chordata > Cladistia > Polypteriformes > Polypteridae > Polypterus > Polypterus senegalus. Next base: position 298,777,725 of record NC_053154.1, read on the forward strand.
CCGTGGCCCCAACAGAACCAGGGCGGGCGCCCCTCGCGGTCTGGAGGAGGCACAAGCCCTCCTCACGTCCTCCTAGGCGCCCCCGGCCGGGCTCCAGCCCCGGCCGGGGGCCACAAGAGACAGAAAGAGAAAAGCAAACAATCAAAAATCAATAGGTGCTTTTAAGTATGCGAAGCACCAACAGACAAAGCAGCTGCAAGGAAGGAAGCAATGAGAAGGTAGTCTTTCAGCGTTTTTTAGAGGAGCGTCCATATCCTCTAGGCCAGTGTGTGAACAGCCCCTATGCTCACACCCCCTCCATCAGGAGCAGAAAATGCCAGAGAGAGTGAGAGAGACAGAGAAAAGCAAACAATCAAAAATCAATACATGCTGTTTGGGCTTTCAAGTATGCGAAGCACCGCGCGGGAAGCATATCGTATATCATTGAGGAGTTTTCTTTAATACGTAATACGTGCTTTGATTGGGTAGCTTCTCAGCCATCCGCCAATAGCGTCCCTTGTATGAAATCAACTGGGCAAACCAACTTAGGAAGCATGTACCATAAATTAAAAGACCTATTGTCCGCAGAAAACTGCGAACCAGCGAAAAATCTGTGATATATATTTAGATATGCTTACATTTAAAATCCGCGATGGAGTGAAGCCGCAAAAGTCGAAGCCGATATAGTGAGGGATCACTATAGTGCCGATTGTGAATGAACAAAAATAGTGGTAAAAACAGGCAATAATAAATAACAAAAATTAATTCAGAATTATAGCACTTGAGAAACCCTTTAAACGAGGGATAGATCTTGTAAAATGATAGGGAATAAAGTGCAAAAATTAAATAATGAATCCATATATAACAAAAAAATATTATTATTTTTATCTCATTCTGTGTTCAGCACTAACCTGGCCTGATAATACTGGTCTACACCAAAATCCTCCCACAGAAAACAATTGTGGTCCTTTATAGGTGTGCTGAATCCATTTCTGAAATTGGAACCTCTCTACTAATAACCGCAATACATTGAATTCACTGAAAAATACTGTTTTGAAAAAAATATGTTAATTTTTAAGTTTGTTTAATGTTATAAGTTTTTTTCATGTTCAGAATATTATTTGAAGTATATTTTGAGCTGGCAAATGGCAGTTTTCCTTATTGTTAACGTCAGTTGAGGTGTAAGCAACCCAAAATCAAGTATTTGCTACACATTTTTTTGCAGTCAGCCAGGAATTTATAGTGTGCCTACAAGGGTAGAAAGATAACTTTTTATTTTCCAGAGGAGAGAAAGTTGTTGTTTAAATGTTTTTTACAGAAATATTCAAGATTGGGTTGATCCATCCATTGTCTTGACCAGGTAATAATTCATTTTAAAAACATATTACTATATAAGAGTGCTTTTTTCAATTTTAAGCTTTCATTTCTCAAAAACTGGACAAGATGGATTCAGCACCCTAGACTCCATAACTTCTAAAAATGTACCTCTGTTTATCCAAAATTACCAAAGATCTGCAGCTTTTAGTTTACCTCATGATGATTGAAGCAAATAATTCCACAGACCAAATATCTTTGTTTTAAAAATTTTAGTAAGATATTAAAGAAAAGAAAAGTTCTTGTTTAAGAAAAGTTCAGTTTAAGGCTTATATATATCTTGTTTCATTTCTCAATGTTTGGTCATACAGTCGTATAAGGCATGTTAAAGCATACGTTTGTTTCAAACAAGTAACACTCTGTTTTACAAATATAGCTAAGAAAGTTCTATCTCCTGTTAACTTAAAGGAGATAAAAGGATTTGCCATATTCTAGGCAGCTGTAAGAAATTGACATTCTATAGAAATTAGGCAAAAACTATAGGAATTTAACATCAAACATTAACTTTCTAAGATTGTCTCTTACACTTCAGTCGCCTAACGGTTTATGCAAGAGCAGAGACAATTACTATATTTTACTTTTATAAGAGACACAAACTCTTCTTAAACTCTACATATTGTTTCCAGATAACTAGCAAATAACTGCAAACAAACATTTAAACGCTTCATATTTCAGTTCAATTATTAGCTGTTTTCACGGGTCTATCCAATGTGCTGGTTTTGGTCTGCACATAAATTCTTCTGACTGCACCTTTGGCATCTGGCTTTGTGAGATTTAACATTAAAACTTGTTCAAAATTTAAAATTAAAATTGGTTCAAAATTACTTCTTGGTGTAAGCCCATTTCTGACATTCTTAAAGAACACTGTATTGGCAAACACTCTTTAGACCATCTTTTCCAAAACAAATCAACCATGTATTGAACTTGCTTCCAGCATCTTGGAGTATACTCATCATTTTTTGTAAAGAGTCCAGGAGGCATGCTGGACTGTGTCTTCAGTAACAGTAAATAATAGGGTGTGAGTGCCTCCAAATCATTTGGGTCATTTGATGCTTTGTGAGGGGTCTGTTGTTGATGATGGATTCTACTTCACACATTACTTATTGAAGACTGTCATTGTTGAGTGTTTGTTGGTTATAGTTATTTGTGGTGGGGGTCGTTACACCCCAATATATCCACAGGCAACTCGCTTGCACTCATTTTAACTCTGTAGCCGTGGGTTTCCTATCGCCAATCTTAATTTTTAATTCCTAATTAAATTAGGTTTGATTTTACACAGGACTTTCCTTACTGTAACTGCTGGCAGCACAAATCTCCCAACAGCATTTTTCGGACACCAATTTACCCTTCTTGCTATTATACTGAGTTCAACACCAGGATTTCTCAGTATTTTTCCTGTCTTTCCTTGCCCTCTCTTAAAACCACGATTTATTCCCTTCTATAAATACAGCTGTAAATGTTTTTTAAAGGGAATCACAATAAAGTAAAGTCAGTCTGACTCTACTACCTTCTCCAAAGTAACTCCCAACTTTCTCACCATCCAATTTCTTGCAATTACAGTTCCCCAGTCCATATAGGGCCACTCTTCCTGTACCTCATCCAAGTTTGTTATCTTAGTGATTGTTTTTTGTAAAAAAATTTTTAGTACCCTCTGCTAATTTGTGCAGTTGTCCTGCTGCATTTATGTAAAAATCCACTTTCCAATAGTGAGTATGCACACCATGAGTTATATGCAGGATCCTTTCTTGTGCCATAAATTTTGCTACTTAACTTTTCCACAAATTTACAACCACAGTAATAAATCTATACTATCTTTCTCCTGAGTCTCAACCTTCCAGTATTTGCACAGCACTCTTCCTGTAATTCGATCTACGGCTCCTGCTATTTTTCTTGTTTCTCTTCAATAATCTGTAATATTTTATTTCTCCTCCACTCTTATGTATATATTTATCTATTTTTGCACTGTTCTTTTATTCTCCTCCGAATATACGTTGTAAAGATGTTCAATCCTATTCTGTCTTTTTTCCTGGTCTACTGCTCCTCCCACCAAGTGAAATTTATTTACAGCTACTTTTATAAGCTTAGGTTTCTCTATCTTTCTTCAGAGCAATATAATTATTTCATACACAAAAAGTTATATTCCCTTTTTAAGTATATACACTTCGTACATTCCCTATAATTCGCACTCATACTCAATCACGCCTTTTAGCACCTAGTGTGCTAACCCTAGTGCCCTATTCTTGCCTTATGCTAGTTGTTGTACCTCTGTACCATACACTCTTTTCCAATCTGCACCTGTGTGCTTCAACAATTACCGCATCACTTTTTTAAAAACGTTCCATACACACAGCACTTGCGTGCCTCCCTGACCTATCAAAAGACAAATCATAAAATAAAGTTCTAATTCCCTTATCTGTCCCCTAGTACTAGCACACTCACTCCACCTGTTACCACACGGATCCCTTTCACCAGCTCTCTATACAAACTTAAAAGCGTTTATCCAAACAGGAATTTCTGCCTACACATTGGCCAATCCCCTTCTCTAATTCAGGGCAGCAACAATAGGTCTCTAAGCGCACCTGAACCAACTCTCCCGCTGGGGCACAGTCAGAGGGAACTGCTGTTAGCTTTTCCCAAAGATTGGCTCCCTCTTGAGACAAGCGGGAATTTTACGACATCTCGCCTGTCTCACTGGAGAACATACAGCCACAGCGAGAGATGCTAGTTCAGGAATTCCACACCTATCTATACTCGGTTCGCCATCATGACAACCTTAGTATACTCTCAGTTCGCCATTACTATGGCAACCCTAGTATTTGATAGGATTTCAACACTACCTGTTACAATGCAGTCCTCTGTCCCCCGGGCCAAAGCGTTCTCTTTACTGCACTGTGCAGCCCCTGTCCCCTGGATCAGAGCGTTCTCTATTAAAAACCAAAAACTCGAATTCCCATTATTTTACTGCACTCTCATTCATACATATACATGAGCTGTACAGTCTCCACACATTCCATTTAAGTCTGTCTGTTCATCCCTTATTCCTATCTATTCATTTTAGAAAGGCCAAATGCTGCTTGTCTCCGTTGGAGGGGCGGATGCTCTCTGAAACTTTACACAAATTAGTTCAGCAAAAATATCGCTTACCTTTTAGGTGGCCACCATCTGTGTTTGTTTCGTAGAGCTTTGTCCCTGCCGCTGGATTCACGCAGGTGCCCTGTTATTCTATCATGTCGGGAAGTCACTAATATGTCGTGGCGAAAAATTAATCATCAGAAGGCTTTTTACCTAAAAATAAAGGCTATTAGGACTTGGGATAGACAGACAGTTTCAAAGCTTTATTGCAATAAATCAACACAATGCAGCCAAATTGAGCTGAGCCCTGAACATTGCCATAATCAAAGTTTCTATAACATTTTCTTATCATTTAACCTTGTTCAATGAGCTCATTCCGCACCTGGCTATACTGTCTATTGTTTATTTCAGGTTCTGTTTTTCTTACTCCTGATTGGTTCTTCAACTGGGCAGATGTTCTTTATTCCATATATGGTCTTTCATGGTGTCACTTCCTCCTCTAGCCTTTCAACCTATGTTATAATATTGGCCTAAAGCTAAACTTTAATTAAAAATAAATATTGTATATGCTTTCATTTAATCATTGCTTGGCATACTTGATTTGTCTTAATTTCTACACTAAAGCTAATTTCTAATATATTCTTCTAATATTTTTGCTAAAGCCTGAATTTACTAAGATTTTCTCATCATGCATTACAGTGTGACCTTGCTTACAACAAAAGCCTTTTGTTGCCTTTCTGCTGATTCACCAATCCAGCCGGTTTCGCTATGTGCCTTCCAAAGCCATCTTCTCTGTGTTATCGCTTCCTTAGCTTCCTAACCTTGAACACAGGTGTTCTCAACCTCTTATCCTGTTCTAGCTGGTTTCTGTACGTCATGTTTTGTTCTTTTCCTATACGTTCCCAAACTAGTAATTTCTGCTGTAAGCTTAAAATAATGCAATATTACTGATTTTAGTTAACTATTTGCTTGACCTATCTTATTTGCTTAACATTCTAATTTATGTTTAATCTAATGTTTTAGAAACTTTTAATTACTTTTTATGGCTCTTTATGTTAATTTGCTATTCTCTATGCTAATATAAAAAGTTTTCCTTCTGGAGTTTTTTTTTTTTTTCTGCTCTCCCTGGCCATCAGACCTTACACTTATTCTATGTTAATTAATGTTGACTTATTTTAATTTCTTACTATGTCTTTTATTCTTTTATTCTTCATTATGTAAAGCACTTTGAGCTACATTTTTAGTATGAAAATGTGCTATATAAATAAATGTTGTTGTTGTTGTTATTGTTGTACTATGCCCTGAAACACCACCCCTGGACCTGGATAAATGGGTGGCTTCAAGTAGATCTGATCTGTGTTACAATATTGTGGTTTCATTAATACTGATAACATAGACAATCTTTGTTCATTCTAAGATCAATTGTCAAATTCAAAAATGCTTTTATTTCAAGTAAATAATTACCAACTTATAATGAGTGTAGTTATGATTCATAGAATCAGTGATAATAGTTTTTGAGCTTTATACTAGGCTCAGTCGTTTTCTGTTAGCCTCATAATATTTCACAGGCATTTTAGGAACTAATAATATTTATTCTGACACTGAAAACAAGAGTGTGGACTTTTATTTAGACACTTTAATATTTAACTGCACATTACATACTATTGTAAACTGGAATGAGTATATAAATGCATAGGATATTGATCCAAAAATAACAGCGAGTGTGGTGTTGAAGAAACAATTGTAGTTTTTCTAAAATATTATGTGAATTACTAACATTCCAAACAGCAAATGTAAAACATAAAAAGTATGTGTCACACCAATATACTTAAACATCACATTGCTAGGTGAATTTTCTTGTTTCTATCATGGACACTGTACTGTAAAGTGGTAATAATGTAATTAGGAATAACACAGAATACTTTTTAAATTATAAAATCATTTTTGTGCAACTGTTGCTAATATAAAAGATTAAAGCCCTGGGGCAATGATTTAAAGAACATGCTGTAAATAATTGCAGAAAAATTCTAATAAATATATTGATCCTTTACAAAATTAAATGTATCTGTATTTCTAAAGTAAATTATGTATTATTGTCTTAAGTGCCTGGTAGAGTGTTACAGCATCAAAAGGGTCAGATGGCATGCTAAAGCCATTCTCTTCCATTTAGTATACAGCACAGCTCATGTATATCTTGATCACAGGGATATTCATTTTTTGGAATACTTTCCTTTTCACAGACTTCAGTTTCTAGGTGATCAACAACAACAAGTTCATCTTGATAACCAAACATTTCGGGAATAGTATACAAAAGAAAAGGTTTCCCACTGGGAGGATGGCTGAAGGATTGGCTCTCATACAATGCCTCTTCCAAATGGCAACAACATCATCCAACTCAGCCTGAAAGGCAATACATTCTAAATAGTTAATGATCAAATTTAACATGTAATCAACTGCACTGTGCTTTTCAGCAACATTATACTAACTGTGAGATCCAATGATCATCAATTGCCATACCATTAAAAGGTTTGCTTATTTTTTGTACTCACTGATAAAAGTAATGCATTTTCAGATCGATCAATATACCTGGCACAACATTAAATTGATTCCATTCCCTTTAAATCAAAATGACAAAATATATTTGCAATAATTAGTAGCTAACTGTTCCACAAGACATAATGGAGTGATTACATATCGTCATATTACTTTGTAGGACATAGTTAAGATCGTGCTGGAAGTGTTTCTACAAACGTAGTAGATTATGGGCAAGGCTAATTGCTATGGGAATATCATAAACAAATGAAATAAAAGAATTCCATACCTGTTTTAATTTCATAAAGCAGAATCTTATCAGCTCCTTATCTAAAAAATCCTCACTGAAGTAACCATTCACTTGGATTTGCCTAAAAAGATCCATCCAAAACTGAAGATTCTGTTTTCTTAGTACGCCCCACCAAAATTCAATACGTTGATTTGTTCTCCTTTGGCCATATATAAAACTATTTTCTGAAGCATAAAAATCTGTGTGCTTTCTTCTTAGAAATTTTTGCATTTTTTCAACGTACACATTTTCAACCCCAAGATCAGCTCGAACAAGGCATGGACAGCCATTTCTTTTTTTAACTGCTTGTGCAAAATAATTTGCAGTTATTCCAGCCTTTCCACTGTTACTTGCGTCTAACCATATAATAAACCTTGAAAAGCCATCAATGCAACCATTTATGAAAATACCATAGGGTTTTAATTTATCATTGATGTCTAGGTGCCATGTATTAAGCAATCAGTCCGTTTATAATGCCAACTATAATAGCGAAGATAATGTAAATAGTAAGGTGGAAAGATTTAATACTAAAGTGAGAGCAGCTGTTGACATAGTTGCACCTGAAAAGACAGTTAAAAAATCTTCTAGCATTGTTAAACCATGGAAGACCCAAAGAGTGTCTGATTTAAAGAAAACATGCCGTAGAGCTGAGCGTAAATGGAGGAAGACTAAACTAACTATCCACTATAAAATATTAAAAGTTAAAATAACAGAATACAATAACACAGTCCGTCTTGAGAGGCGCTGCTATTTCTCTAAGATTATAAATAACAATGCTAGTAATCCCAGAGTCTTATTCTCTACAATTAATCGTCTGCTAAACCCAGGTAACTCAAAGGAATGCCTCCTAAATACTTCTAGTAAATCCTGTGAGGCTATTGCTGTATTTTTCAACCAAAAAATGTAATGATATTAGAAATAACATAGTATATCTCCCCAACACTAAGGATCCTCCTAAACCCCAGCATTCCGTTATAAACAAATTAAACTCTTTCACTAGGATAGATTTACCTGATTTACAAAAATAATTCTCAATGAAACCCTCCACCTGCGTCCTTGACCCAATACCAACAAGGTTTTTCAAAGAAGTATCAGGCGTGCTAATTGATAATGTTCTTGACATAGTAAATTCGTCATTAGATACGGGGGTCTTCCTGTCTTAAGACTGCTGTAGTTAAACCCCTACTTAAGAAACATAATCTTGACCCTCGCTCTTGAAAATTTTAGACCCATCTCTAACCTGCCTTTCTTAAGTAAAGTTCTGGAGAAGGCAGTCATTATGCAGTTAAATGACCACCTAAATAAACATGCTATTCTTGATAAATTTCAGTCGGGTTTTAGAACAAATCACAGCACAGAAACTGCACTCGTTAAAGTAGTAAATGACTTGCGAGTGAATGCAGACAGAGGCCATTTATCTGTTCTCATCCTCTTAGATCTGAGTGCTGCATTTGACACCATTGATCATAATATTCTTAGAAATCGCCTTAGTCAATGGGTGGGCCTCTCTGGCAGTGTCTTAAATTGGTTTGAATCCTACCTGGCAGGGAGAAAATTCTTTGTTAGTTGTGGTAATTACAACTTCAAAGACACATGATATCACATATGGTGTTCCACAAGGCTCTATCCTGGGTCGCTGCTATTCTCAATCTACATGCTTCCGTTAGGTCAGATTATCTCAGGGCACAACGTGAGCTACCACAGCTATGCTGATGACACACAGCTGTACTTATCAATAGCACCTGATGACACCGATTCTCTTGATTCACTAACACAATGTCTGACTTGTATCTCAGAATGGATGAATAGTAACTTTCTCAAGTTAAATAAAGAGAAAACTGAAATCTTAGTGATTGGCAATAATGGATACAATGAGGCTATTAGAAATAAACTGGATACATTAGGATTAAAAGTCAAGATGGAGGTAAAAAGCTTAGGGTAACTGTTGACTGTAATCTGAATTTTAAATCGCATATTAATCAGATCACTAGGACAGCATTTTTTCACTTAAGAAACATAGCTAAAGTTAGACCTCTTATATCATTGAAAGATGCTGAGAAATTAGTTCACGCATTTGTTTTCAGTTGACTAGATTACTGTAACGCACTCCTCTCAGGACTACCCAAAAAAGATATAAATCGTTTGCAACTAGTGCATAATGCAGCTGCTAGAATCCTAACTAGAAAAAGAAAATCTGAGCACATCTCTCCAGTTTTGATGTCACTACACTGGTTACCTGTGTCATTCAGGATTGACTTTAAAATTCTGCTTATGGTTTATAAAGCCTTAAATAATCTCGCCCCATCTTATATATCGGAATGTCTGACACCTTATATTCCAAATCGTAACCTCAGATCCTCAAATGAGTATCTCCTTAGAATTCCAAGAACAAAACTTAAAAGTGGTGAGGTGGCCTTCTGCTATTATGCACCTAAAATCTGGAATAGCCTGCCAATAGGAAGTTGCCAGGCTAATACAGTGGAGCACTTTAAAAAACTGCTGAAAACACATTACTTTAACATGGCCTTCTCATAACTTCACTGAAATTAAAATCCTGATACTCTGTATATCCAACTCATTATAATAACTATTCATGGTGGCTCTAAAATCTGTACTAACCCCTACTCTCTCTTCTGTTTCCTTTTCCGGTATCCTTTTGGTGGTGGCGCAACAAAGCACCATGATGGATGAATTAAAAGCCAGAAGTCTGTATGACCATCAACATCAAGTGACTCAGTGAGAACCCTAAATACAAAGAGGACTATTTCATTTTTGTTAAGTAGAATTCTAGTGGGGACTGGAACCCCTGCAGATTTTATTTTTTTCTCCAGCCGTCTGGAGTTTTTTTTTTGTTTTTTCTGTCCACCCTGGCCATCGGACCTTACTCATTTTCTACGTTAACTAATGTTGTCTTATTTTAATTTCTTATTTTGTCTTTTATTTTCCTTTTCCTCATTATGTAAAGCACTTTGAGCTACTTTTTGTATGAAAATGTGCTATATAAATAAATATTGTTGTTGTTGTTGTATTGTTAGGCCCCTTACTAAAAAATTGACGGCGTCTTAAGCAATGACGTTTACACTGTTCAACTCCTTCTGGGTCTAGAGTCTTTAGTAGAAGTCTTATACTTTCAGAGTCAGTAACAAACCCTTTTGCTAAGCGTTTTGCATGCATCCATTTATATCCATGGAGTCTTCCTGATTTATTGATTTCCTGTTGAATAAATAGAGCTAAGTCTAGAGAATCTGTCTTGTGTTTCAGTCTGTACAAGTTTAAGCACTGCAAATTTCTTTGCAAAGTTCGAAGGGAAACAATTATTCCATGATTGTGGGCCAAACACAATAAAATGTCCTTTTGTTCTAGTCCAGTATCAAAGTACATTCCTATTATGCTACTTAACATCTTCTCTACTAAATCCACAATGTATACTGCTCAAAAGAATTAAAGGAACACTTTTTAATCAGAGTATAGCATAAAGTCAATGAAACTTATGGGATATTAATCTGGTCAGTTAAGTAGCAGAGGGGGTTGTTAATCAGTTTCAGCTGCTGTGGTGTTAATGAAATTAACAACAGATGCACTAGAGGGGCAACAATGTGATAACCCCCAAAACAGGAATGGTTTAACAGGTGGAGGCCACTGACATTTTTCCCTCCTCATCTTTTCTGACTGTTTCTTCACTAGTTTTGCATTTGGCTACAGTCAGTGTCACTACTGGTAGCATGAGGCGATACCTGGACCCTACAGAGGTTGCACAGGTAGTCCAACTTCTCCAGGATGGCACATCAATACGTGTCATTGCCAGAAGGTTTGCTGTGTCTCCCTGCGCAGTCTCAAGGGCATGGAGGAGATTCTAGGAGACAAGCAGTTACTCTAGGAGAGCTGGAGAGGGCCATAGAAGGTCCATAACCCATCAGCAGAACCAGTATCTGCTCCTTTGGGCAAGGAGGAACAGGATGAGCATTGCCAGAGCCCTACAAAATGACCTCCAGCAGGCCACAGGTGTGAATGTCTCTGACCAAACAACCAGAAAGACTTCATGAGGGTGACCCAAGGGCCCCATGTCCTCTAATGGGCCCTGAGCTCACTGCCCAGGAGCATGCAGCTCAATTGGCATTCGCCATAGAATACCAGAATTGGCAGATGCACCACTGGTGCCCTGTGCTTTTTACAGATGAGAGCAGGTTCACCCTGAGCACATGACAGAAGTGAAAGGGTCTGGAGAAGCCATGGAGAACATTATGCTGCCTGTAACATCATTCAGCATGAGCAGTTTGGTGGTGAGTTAATGATTGTCTGGGGAGGCATATCCATGGAGGGTCACACAGACCGCTACAGGCTTGACAAAGGCACCTTGGCTGCCATTAGGTATCAGGATGAAATCCTTGGACCCATTGTCAGACCCTATGCTGGTACAGTGGCTCCTGGTGCACGACAATTCCTGGCCTCATGTGGTGAGAGTATGCAGGCAGTTCCTGGAGGATGAAGGAATTGATACCATTGACTGGCCACCACACTTTCCTGACCTAAATCCAATAGAACACCTCTGGGACATTATGTTTTGGTCCATCCAATGCCACCAGGTTGCTCCTCAGACTGTCCAGGAGCTCAGTGATGCCCTGGTCCAGATCTGGGAGGAGATCCCCCACAACACCATCTGTTATCTCATTAGAAGCATGCACCGATGTTGTCAGGCATGTATACAAGAACACAGGGGCCATACAAAGTGCTGCGTACAATTTTGAGTTGCTGCAATTAAATTTTGGCAAAATGGACTAGCCTGCCACATAATTTTTTCACTCTGATTTTTGGGGCGTCTTTGAATTCAGGGCTCTGTAGGTTGATCATTTTCATTTCCATCAAACGATGTGGCATCCTTTCGTTCCTAACACATTACCCAGTCTATATCAGTATACTGTAGATATCCAGGAGGATTTCTTTTTCCCATTGAGAGCTGATGTGTTTTCAAAGTGTTCCTTTAATTTTTTTGAGCAGTTTATATATGAATAAATAGCTTGAAAACAGAAGCAAAGAGAAAATAACTTAAATGATTTGATATAACTTCCCCTGTTTATTCATTTAAAATATTAGTTTATTTTAGTGTAACATGCAAAAAATATCAATTTGACAGTACAGGAAAAAATAACAAAGCTTTAATGTATTGCCACTGTATGTTGAAGACTACTATTAATAATTATTTTAATTTACTCTTGATGCCACTGAGAAACATTTGCTAAAAGAAACTCTAACGCTTACCTTCAATAATATAACACAAGATACTCACTTATAATGAGTACAATATATTTAAAAATATGATTAACAACAAAGTGATACGAAATTACATGTAGCCTAAAATGTATTTCAGCTGATAAAAACAATTAAGTACTGTGTTTATTGCAATATGAAAATACTGTACTTCCTTGCTCACAGATTAAATTGTTTCATAATTATGAATAATAGGTTATATATTTCCTGTATTAAATCGTGCTTGTTTTACACCTCGTCATCTGCTTGATGCCTATTGACACTGGTCTATAACCGATTGTGTAATCGGTGTAAATTCGTTAAAAAGTCACACATTCATTCATCTATTTTCAGACTGCGTGCATTCTGTTAGCTCTGTGGGGGCCGAGGTAGTGCAGTGTCGGCAAATGGATCAAGCAGAACTTGGAGCTTGTTGGGGTGTCAGCACATCTCAGGGCACAGACACACACGAACACCTACTCTCACTCATTCAGAGTATAACAATTTAGCATTGCCTGTAAATTTAACTTGTTAATGTACAGTAAACCGTTTAACCCAAAAATGTTGTATATATTACATTTCATAAAACTGATTTATCCAAAACTTAGTGCAATTTATTCATATTTAACCGCTGTAAAAAGGTATAGATTTGTTACATTTGTTTACAGGCAAAGGTTACACAAACCGCTGGAAAAACCTAAACTTCATAAATGTCCAAATTATTTATTCATGTCTTATTACGAGGATTGGCTTTGGCTCTAATCAAATTAACTGTTGGACTACAAGCTGGTTCAGAGAAATTATGACCTAACAGAGCTGTCCAGCTTATACGTAGCATCTTGTATACATAGTTCTACAGCTTGCATTATTTACAATAATGTTTGTTGCATTGTTGGGAATTCTTTGAATCAAATCATGAAATCTCCACACACATTACGGTCAGGCAGTAGTTAAAGATGAGTACATTGCCGCTCTGTTTAAACATTATCTTTACTGAAACGATTCAAAAATGCGTTATCTTTACTAATAGTAGGTTTTTGGAACAGACACCTTACACTTGAACCATTGTTTTAACTGAGCTGTATGTCATCAGTATCTCTATCAACCTATATTTTCATTGAAATATATGATTTAGGTTTAATTGATGTTTCAAGTTCTAGATTACCTCTGCCTTGCAGATGCCTGCGTTGTGAACCTGCGCTTAGTCCTCAGAAGATAGATGTGCGAGTACACGAGTCGCTGCTAGTCGGCAATGTGCAGATACTACAAGCCTCCTGCAATGGCTTCTTTTGTGAAATAACGCAATCATTATATCAAAATAATGCAATACTTTTGCGATATAACGAAATTATTATTGCGAAATAACGCAATTCTTTTGCAATATAACGCAATTATTATTGCAATATAACGCAATTATTATTGCGAAATAACCCAATATATATTTTTTTTGAGTGCGGGAATAAGCTTCTGTACTTTTGTACACTTCATTGTAATGAAAATATCTGCTGAATGTACTTCGTAGTAACAAGATTTCTATAGACTCGTGAAGAAGCTGTCGGGACAATAAAAATACTTCGTTGTAATGAAAATTTCGTTGTAAAGATATTCGTTATAATGGAATTTTACCTGTATATATCTATACTAATAAAAGGCAAAGCCCTCACTGACTCACTCACTGACTGACTCATCACTAATTCTCCAACTTCCCGTGTGGGTGGAAGGCTGAAATTTGGCAGGCTCATTCCTTGCAGCTTCCTTACAAAAGTTGGGCAGGTTTCATTTTGAAATTCTACGTGTAATGGTCATAACTTGAAGCTATTTTTCTCCATATAATGTAATGGAGTTGAGCTCGAAAGCCATGGGGGGGCGGAGATTCATTTGACATCGTCACGCCTCCTACGTAATCACGTGAACTGACTGTCAACGCAGTACGTAGAAAACCAGGAAGAGCTCCAAAAAGCGCTGAAGAAAACATGCATTATATAATTGAGAAGGCAGCGAAACGATAACAAGCGAGCGAGTGACATATACAACCATATTCATGAGTGCTGCTACTTCGGAAACACAGCCTGGTGTAAACCTAAAGTTTAAATTAAGTTCATAGACAGGCTGCAGCTGCCGTTTGTCATGCCCACAGGTAATGCAGGATACAAGTTTCATGAGAGGACGCAGGATATAAACGAGAGTTTTGATCACTTTGTAACTAAGATAAAATTGCAGGTGAAGGGGTGTGCTTATGCAAATTCTGAGAGACTGTGTTTGTGGGGGATTGACAGTTAAGGCGGGTGGGGGAGTCACGTCATCATCTCCCCTCCCATTCACCTCATTTCGCTCTGATCTGAGCTCCGCAGCTAACGCAGTGTTACGGAAGCCACTTTGTGACGCTGCCACCAAATACTCACAGAAAAATCCACAAGTTAATACACACGCTGTCTCTACAGTTTCTCCACACTGAATCCTCCAGGCACTACTTACAAAAGGTTACATTGACAATCGTGTTACATTATTTTTAAAATGTTTCCTTTTCTTAGCACAAGTACAGCTGAGAAGCTTCGATGCATGTGCTCCATAACACGTTAAATAATCAAGCATTTAATCACACTTTGCATTACAAGCAAAGGGGAACTTCTGTCAATGCATGATTTCCTGGTACACCGATTACATTGATCAGCGCTTCCCGATTCATTTTACCCTCGCACCCCCTTGTTTGAGAAGAAGTATGAAATAATATGAGGATAACACAGAAAAACAGATCACCAATTGAAGCCTTATGAATAATTGATTCGCCATCAATAATTGTTTTGGTAAAGCCATACTCAGTGTAATCCTACTTTCATCTTAAAATTTCTTCCGCCACTAGCTATGATTAAATGAACGGTAAAAAAGTACGAGCGAAGCGAGTGTCACTTATTCAGGCAGGCAGACGACAGCTCAATAGCTCAAATTTGGATATAAGTAGGTTCTATTTTGTCGCCAGAAATATTAAAGTCAGCGCTGGAATATATAAAGTCAAAACTTGAATATATAAAGTCATTCCCATATATATAAACTCAAATCTTGAATATATAAAGTCAGCGTCGAAAAATATATAAAGTAAGCGCTGCAATATATAAAGTCAAAACTTCAATATATAAAGTTAGCGTCGGAATATACAAAGTCAGCGCTGAAATATCCATCCATTTCCCAACCCGTTGAATCCGAACACAGGGTCACGGGGGTCTGCTGGAGCCAATCCCAGCCAACACTGGGCGCAAGGCAGGAACTAATCCTGGGCAGGGCACATGCATCATTTTTAAAACATTAACCGAACAGTGTTTTTTTTATTTATTTTTCTGAATACGTTTTTGTTAACTTAGTTCAGTTCAGAATCGTTTCAATCAGTAGATTTTGACTTTCACTTTATATATTCAGGAGTGAGTTTATAAACTCCGATGTTGACTTTATATAATCAGGAATGACTTTATAAATTCCGACACTGACTTTATATATTCAGGTTTTGACTTTATATATTCCAGCGCTGACTTTATACATTCAAGTTGTGACTTTATATATTCCGACAGTGACTTTATATATTCAAGTTTTGACATTATATATTCTGACGCCGACTTTATATATTCACAAAATCAATGTATTTACCTGTTTGGCACCCCATAGTATATGTGTGTGTGTATATATGTACACATGTATGTATATATATATATATATGCCAGCAACACTCATGACAATGACAAAACAATTACATTGTCAATCATGTTACGTTATTATTGAAATGTTTCTTTTTCTTTTTACTTTTCCGCTGCGGAGGTATTTTGCTATACTGTATATATATATATAGATATAGATAGATATATATATAGATATATATATATATATAGATATGACAACAACACTCATATCAATGACAAAACAATTACATTAACAATCATGTTACGTTATTTTTAAAATTTTTCCATATATATACTAGCAAAATACCCGCGCTTTGCAGTGGCGAAGTACTGCCTTAAAATTTTTATTAAGAAGAAAATTAAACCTTTTTAAACTGAGGAAAAATATATCAATAATTATTTGTTAAGGATCTCTTTGTATACCACACTGTCAGTTCGGCCCTCCAGTTGTAATATGACCAAGCTGTGCACTGAGCATACTCTTGAGCATGCAGCGTACAGTTGGCCATGTGAAAAGTAATCTTGTTTCAAATCTCACAGCTTGGATTGCTGCTGTCATAATCGGTTTGAGTTTCATGGTTTGTTTCAATTACGACAGTATTTGCAGGACTTGTGTTGAAGTGACATTCAGCATCTGTCAAGCATTGTAAGCATACAACCGGTTTCATCGATAACTTCACATCCAGCTTTTGAGAGTTTAAACATTCATAAACATCAAAGTGTCCACTACTGAAATCGTCACCTGTGAACATAAGATATTTAAGAGGCATTGGTGGTTGTCGAAAGGTGTAAAATATTTGGCCATTTCAGTACACTTGAAAGCAACAACCGAACAATTCAGCGGCAGCCATCAACTCACATGCATAACCATAGGTAAAGGGCTTAAGCATTTCACTCTTATAGTGCTCCTGTGTAGTATAATTATCTCTTGTACCGTCATCAGTCCACACCTTGAACCTGTCCCAGTCATTCAATACATAACACACAATGTTCCTCCGGATATCAAGAGTGAGCCTGATATGGCCGTGCAATACGTAACACAGAGAATGGAAAAGGCAGGCGGCATCTACGGGCATGGAAACCACTCGGTAAGTGACAGTTCTCTGATCAATGGTGATTGACTCGATAGACATGTTAATGGGGGTACAGTTGAAACGATAAAGGAAATGGGAACCTGAACAATGTAAAGTAAGTCTAAAATACCTACACAATAACTATAATCGTAATAAACGAACAATAAAACAGCGGAGAAGCCGTGGATTAAATAAAAAAGGCTGCAGTTATAGGCAGGGAGACGTGAATCTGGTGGCGAACCAAGGAAGGGAAGGTACAGACTGAGCGAAGGACGGCCTTATATAGGCAGGCAGCCAACAAAGTGGGAGGCGTTGGGATGGAGGACCTAACGCCGCCTCACACGGTGACCGAGCTGCAGGCTATGGACGTATATATGTACGTTAGTAGGATTCAGTTAGCGTTGGGAACTCGCGTGCCAAATTTCTTGAAAATGGGCCCATAAGTAGCAAAGACCGTTGGAAAGTTCAATATGGTGTCCGACAGTGGCATCATACCACCAAAATAAGTATGTACATTGGTTTCGGTTAGTGCAGGGAAGCCGCCTACCAAATTTCGTGAAGATGGGGCCATAAATAAGAAAATTCAATATGGCGGACGTTGTCAACCGTTATGACCGTTACGTGTAGAATTTCGAAATGAAACATGCTTAACTTTTGTAAGTAAGCTGTAAGGAATAAGGCAACCAAATTTCAGCCTTCTACCTACACGGGAAGTTGGAGAATTAGTGATGAGTGAGTGAGTGAGTGAGTGAGTGAGTGAGTGAGTGAGTGAGTGAGTGAGTGAGTGAGTGAGGGCTTTGCCTTTTATTAGTATAGATATATAGTGAGAAATAACTGCACAAAGTTCAATAATAAGTGTTGGGGAATTGTCCCATTTAATCTCTTCGAGAGATGGTGGTCAAATTTGATAATTAAATATCATACATCAGACAAAATAGATGGTAAGTGGATGCACCATCGATGCATTGGCTCAACACGGCACCCAATCCTGTGTCAAATGCATCGGTCTGGAGAATGAAAGGATAAGAAAAGTTAGGGGATTTAAAAATAGGTGCTGACGTCAGAGCCAACTTTAAGTCACAAAAAGTAGCTTCAGTGTTATCATCTCATACCACTTTATCAGGAGCCTTTTTCTTTGTTAGATTAGTTAGAGGAATAGCCCTCTCAGAAAAACGAGGAACAAAATGACTATAGTAACTCGCTAGTTCCAAGAAAGTAATCAGACGGGGCCATTTTACTATGGCATCAGTTTTGGAACACTGTGGTTGTACTGTACCACTCCCCACCAGATAGCCTAAATATCAGGCTTCATTCAAGCCAAAGAAGCACTTCTTTGGGTTGATACAAAGTCCTGCCTTGGCTAGTGTAGTTAGAACAGACAACACATGCTGTACACGATCTTCCCACGTGCCGGAATAGATAACAATGTCATCCAGGTAGGCGGCACTATAAGAATTGTGGGGCTGTAACAGTGTATCCACCAGACATTGAAAAGTCGCTGGTGCCCCATGCAAACCAAATGGAAGGACCCTGTACTGCTAGTGTCCACTAGGGGTACTAAAAGCCGTTTTTTCTTTAGCAGAGGCCGTTAAGGGAATTTGCCAGTACCCTTTTGTCATATCAATAGTTAGAAACTGAGCGTTACCCAATCTCTCAAGGAGATCATCAACCCAGGGCATGTGGTACGCTTCAAATTTGGAAACCTGATTGAGTCGTCAGAAATCATTACAAAATCTCCAGGACCCATCAGGTTTAGGAATTAAGACGATTGGACTAGACCATGGGCTGTAACTTTCCTCAATAATGCCCATCTCTAGCATTCGTCTCACTTCCAATTCCACTTCAGTTTTCTTTGCTTCAGGAAGCCTATACGGACGTTCTCGGACAATCACACCCGGGTCAGTAATTATGACATGCTCAATCAGCGCTGTGCATCCTGGTTGCTCACTCACTATTTCAGGTACCGACAGGACAACTGATTCAAACTCCTGACGCTGCCTCCATGACAAATTAAAACCGAAATTAAGGGGTTGATATTCTACGAAAAGTGAGCACTGCTGATCGGAGTGAGGCTCCTTCTCTCTTTCCTTCCACGGTTTCAGCAAGTTGATATGATATACAGTGATCCCTCAGTATATCGCACTTCGACTTTCGCGGCTTCACTCCATCGCGGATTTTAAATGTAAGCATATCTAAATATATATCATGGATTTTTTGCTAGTTCGTGGATTTTTGCGGACAATGGGTCTTTTAATTTATGGTACATGCTTCCTCAGTTGGTTTGTCCAGTTTATTTCATACAATTATTCTGAAACTACCCAATCAGAGCATGTATTACGTATTAAATAAAACTTCTCAATGATATATGATATGCTTCCCACACGTGCTTCGCACACTTCAAAGCTCTAAGAGCCCATATTGATTTTTAATTGTTTGCTTTTCTCTGTCTCTGCTCCTGACGAAGGAGGTGTGAGCAAAGGGGCTGTTTGCACAAAGGCTGTTTGCTTAGAAGATACGGACGCTCCTCTAAAAAATGATGAAAGACTACCTTCACATTGATCCCTTCATTGTGGCCGCTTTATCGCAGTGCTTCGAAAACTTAAAAGCCCAACAGCCCTATTGATTTTTGATTGTTTACTTTTCTCTCTCTCTCTCTGACATTCTCTGCTCCTGACGCACACTTTGAAGAGGAAGATATGTTTGCATTCTTTTAATTGTGAGAAAGAACTGTCATCTCTGTCTTGTCATGGAGCACAGTTTAAACTTTTGACTAAAGGGTGTTATTTCATGTCTAGAGGGCTCTAATAATGTTAAAAAACGTATTTAGAAGGTCGTAAACAGGTTTTCTATGCTCTAACTGCGAAAATATTAGATTTATAAATAAAGAATCCTACTTCGTGGAAATTCATTTATCTGTCTGGAGCGAATTAACCGCAATAAACGAGGGTTTACTGTATAACTGTGCGGAGAATATTTATAAAAAATATGGGAGAGTTTCTAAGTGCTTAAAACATATAAAAATAACCATACAAACATATAGTTTCTACTTTGCAGATTTTCACCTATCGCGGGGGGTTCTGGAACGCTACCCCCACAATCGAGGAGGGATTACTGTACATGCTCGCTAGGTCGGTGATTCGGTTGTTTAACCAAATAGTTGACCAGCCCTTTTTGTTCCTTAATTTCATATGGCCCTTGCCAATGTGCCAGTAATTTGGAATGTAAGGTAGGAACGAGCACCATTACATGATCACCCGGGTGGTGTTTCTGTTATAATAATGTGCTTGCTCAGCTAGAGCCTTTTGCATATGTTGTTTAAGAGCAGGTCTAATTTTATTTAATCTATCGCATAATTGCGCGATATATTCTAAAATATTGGAGGATGGGAGGACCTCCTCTTCCCAGCCTTCTTTTAATATGTCCAATAGACCGCGGGGTTGTCTTCCATAAAGGAGTTCAAAAGGAGAAAATCCTGTGGAGGCCTGAGGTACTTCCCGATAAGCAAAGAGTACGAGAGGCAATAACTGATCCCAGTTCCTGCCATCTTCGCTACCTACTTTGCGCAACATCTGTTTCAGTGTCTGATTAAACCTTTCTACCAAGCCATCAGTTTGCAGATGATAGACAGATGTTTTCAGATGTTTAATACTTATTAACTTAACAACCTGCCTGAACATCTCTGAAGTGAAGGGAGTTTCCTGGTCTGTTAATACCTCCTTTGGAATCCCAACACGAGCGAAAATCCCTACTATTTCCCATGCGATTGTTTTAGTATTTGCTGAGCGCAAGGAAACAGCTTCTGGAAATCGCGTGGCATAATCAGTCATAACTAATATATATTTATGACCTCATAGTGAAAGCTGAAGTGGTCCTACGAGATCAATTCCTACTCTTTCAAATGGTACATCAATTAAGGGAAGAGGGATGAAAGGAGCGCAGTCCCTGCATGGAATGTGATGAATCTGACATTCTGGACACGATGTACAGAATCGTCTCACCTCCTCATTTATCCCGGGCCAATAAAATCTGAACTTTATACGTTCTAATGTTTTTTCGGTCCCCAAATGGGCTCCAAGTAAATGCGCATGAGCTAATTCACACACTTGGCGATGTGGAATTAGTAATAATTCTTTTATGACACCTTCATGTTCAGCCACGCGATACAATAAATCATTCTTGATAAGAAAGTAAGGCATTTGTGGTATAGAATTATCAGACATTTGTCTGTTTACCGAAACTACTGCATTTCTTACAAACTTTAAGGAATCATCATTCCATTGCTCCCATTTAAAGGAAGAGGGTGTAAATTTAAATTGAGAGTCTAATTCGCTAATCGGATCTGGGGCTACTTTTAGGGGTAGAGCCTCAGTCGCCTCAGAAAGTGGTCTGTCTCCCGTCATGCCTGAAGGTCCTTCATCACCATTATCTATACTACTATATTCATGATTTGGGAGACTAATACACGGTGTGGAGACAGTAGGATTATCATTTTTACTATACATTACAAAGCCTTCCTTAATCACAGGAACAGTAACATCTTTACCGCTTTCTATTTGGGACTAATCACGTCCTAATATTACAGAGTAGAGAGGGTCCATAATCACCGCTACTGTAAGTGATTTCATGGTTTCTCCCACAGTAATTACACACGAGGCGGCTCTATATTAACGGGTGTCCCCGTGTATACATTTTAGGCTAATCCTGTGATTTTGCCATTGTCGCGGTAAGACAAAACGGCGAGCAACAATAGATATGTTACTCCCGGACTCAAATAACGCAGTAACTTTGTAACCAACGGGAATGATAAAGGGCTAATGACAGCACAATACCTCTCTCCATTTCCCAGAGAACAATCCATCGGCTCCGGAGATGGGCATGTAGAAAACAGGTGTCCGATCCCTCCACATTTGAAACAGCGCGGAGGGCTTGGTCTTTCTTTCTTTCGGGTAGGTGGTTCAATATTAGTACGGGTGGGCTCAGAAGAAGAACACGAACCTGTCAGGATTGGCGAGAGAACCGTTCTGATCATTCTGATTTATTGACTGCCCAATGTCGATCCACTACCTCGACAAGACTATCCATCGATGTTACGTCTTGTTTGCAGACTTGCTGGGCGAGTTTTTCTGGCAGCGCGTTGATGAAGGTTTCTATCGTTAGCAACTCGGCCATACGCTGGACACTATTGACATCTGGCCATAGCCATCTGCCCACTTTACCCCAGACTTCGTACACTTGTGTACGTATGGATCGTTCGGGGTCAAACCTCCATTCTCGCCACTCTGTCGCCTGCTGTGCCACTGATACACCATAAGCGTTTAAAGATTTCAGTTTTTAGTGTATCGTAGTTGGAAGCCTGCTCCTCAGTCAGATCATTGTAGGCTCTCTGCACTTCTCCCTTCAGATAGGGTGCCAGAATGTAAGCCCATTCCAACTGCGGCCATGCATTTCATTTTGCGTTGCGTTCAAATATCAGGAAGTACGTCTCCACATCATCCCCTTCTGTCAAGTAGGTTAATAATGATGGGACTGACTTGGATGTCTCCACTCTTACCGCTGCGGCCGCATAAGCCTCCGACTCGGTCAATCAGGTCCTGGTATCTCCCAGCTGTATTTTGACCTGTTGTAATTCAGCCACCAAGGTGTTCAGCACAGCAATTAGGTCCTGTCCCTCTGACATCCTGGAACTTCAATCCTGCCGACTACGCCAATTGTGAGAAATAACTGCACAAACTTCAGTAATAAGTGTTGGGGAATTACCCCGTATAATCTCTTCGAGATATGGTGGTCAAATTTGATAATTAAATATCATACATCAGACAAAATAGGTGGTAAGTGGATGGCTTTTATACAGAATGAAAAATGGCTGCAGGAAATGAGTAAGTGGAAGTGACGTCATCGTCGGAGGCCAGAGGTGATGTCATCTGGAAGGGACTGGAAGTGATGTCACCTTGAGGAGCTGGAAGTGATGTTGTTGATGAGGAAGTGGGTAATGAACCATCTTCTGAATTATTGTTTATGGATGGTAGTATTGATTCACTTTTCTTCTTTGGTTCTGAAGGGTCAGAAAGAGAGGCATTACTACCATACAATAACCCCCCATCTGTTACGTATCTGCTTACCTTTTGGCTTGTTGACTGTCTCCAAAGCACATATATATATTAGAATGCTTTTAAGAAAAGAAGACATGGTGTTGCTCCGGAGGCAGTGCCATTTCTGGCATAAAAGGAAGCCATACCTTACATTGATGAGTCAAGTACAGGGTTATTCAAAAAGAATGAACCAATTTCATTACGCAATATTTTATTAAGTAAAAGTAATACAAAACTCAAGCCAAGTCACAAGCATTCCACTCACAAACAAGTTTTATTTCCTGTCTTACAAGTGTTCAATGTGACCACCACCTGCAGCACGGGAAACATCAATGCAATAAGAGAATTCCTCCCAGACCCCGATTTTATTTTTGGGATCTCCTGTTTGCTTTGGGGTTTTTCCACAGTCTAAGTCACTTTATTTAATAAAAAGAGACCCTTTCCTGTCTGCACCCCTCTAGACTTATTTTTTAAATGGCTCGGTGTCTTCAGGACCGAATCACTCCGAAAGCCAGCACCATCCAGCTGCTCCGGATTGATCGGCCCTTCCCCCGACCATTCGGTCAACGTTCCAGCCTCTCTTATAGGGCATGCAGTGATTTGGCACCCGCTACTTATTAAAAGCAGGCCCAGATCATGCTGCATCCCTATTTCATTATTTACAGTACAATACCGGTATTACTCACCTGTACCGCCACATCATATAATATGGGAGGCTCCCGTCCGATTCGCTGCAGGTACTCATTTACCTTTCGGATGGGCACCTCAGCCGTTTCTCCAAGATCCCTGACGATCTTCTGAATTGCCGCCAGCATCTGAAATATACCTTGTACGGAATCGATTAATTTCTCGAGTTCTCGCACGTTAACAGAGTTAATTAATTCGGCCGGAGATATACTCAATTCCTCGTTCTCCATACCTGCCGGCCATGTCGGCACGTGCTCTGACGGGTCTCGCAGAGGCTTCTGGGAATTGGAGTTGTTTTTGTCTGAGGACCAGGTTGCCTTCTTCAGCAGACTGCAGTCTGTTTTTATTAATTTTTCTGCAGACTGATCAGTCATTTCCTGGCCCTACTTACCTTCTCGCGAAGTGAGCGGTGCTTCGCTCACCTCCCCCTTCCCCTTTGGAAAGTCCGGGACCGTCTCTTCGATGGCGAAGTCGCAAGCAGTGGGACATGGACCTTCTTCTTCCCATAATGCACTGGGTGTGGTCACGTGTCCCTCGCCGGCCACCGACATGTGGAAGTCCTTCATTGGGTTTTTTGTTCGCATCCCACAGGACCTCCGGAGGATCTTCCTTGAGGTATGTGCACGGAACAAAGTTTTTTATTTTAAATATGTTATTCACAGAATCCCCAGCACATACCTCTTGGTAGTCATTCTTCTCCGAAGGCCTTTCCCGACTCGTGCAACTACTCTTTAGCTCATCCCGAGCGTCCTCTGTGACGAGCGTGGTACCTCGGCTGACACTGACGCTCTGCTAGCCCTTTTTCTTCCCCGTTACGGACTTGGAAACTTGGTTTTCTGGCGATGTCGTGGTGTGTCTGAACGACCTCTTCTCAGGGTTCTCTGCCAACAGAAAATTTAGGTACAGGTCCTCTGCAAATGATGCTAGAGAATCCTCCTGATTACGCCACTGTGACAGATAGGGGCGCTATCGCTCCCTTGAACCCATGTCCAAGATGTCAGACACCAGGTAAAAGTCCAATAATCCTCTTTATTTGGACAAATACAGTGCACAAGCACCCTCTTCTCCACAATACTGATTAAATTATAATCAATCCACCACTCCCAAACACGTTGCCACCCTTTCACCTAGCTCAGCTCGCCATCTGGGAGATCCCATAATCCTTTTATAATCCTTGACCCAGAAGTGTTCCAATCCCCAGTCCATGTGATCTCCTATGACTTCCGGGTCAGATCAAAAGTCCTTTTCTTCACCCCAGAAGCACCTCATTCCCCTTGTCCACCTGATTTGGATGTACTTCTGGGGCATAAGGCAAATAAATGTCGTTCATTCCTGCAGCATCTCCTAGCAGTCCCCATGGTATCCAGCAGGGCTGTGCATAAAGACTCCAATGTCCATGATGCCCTGCTGGTCTTCGGAGCACCTCCATACTGCAGGGAGGGCTCCACCTGGCGGCTTGGGGGTATTGGCCAGGATGAACGGCCGGCCATACACCACTATATATATATATATATATCTATATATATATATATATATATATATATATAGAACCCTAAGCCTAAAAGTGCAATGATTTTGTGCAACAATTTTATGTGTTGTTTTTATGTCACGCTTTAAATCAGGCTTATTTTAAAGCCAACATATATATGTTTGGTATCATTGCTTTCAGAATTTATCGAACTTTAACTTGATGTTGTTAGATTTTCAGATTCTTATTCCACTTTTAAATTATAAACTAAAAAATATTTCTCGCAAGATGAGACTTTGTACCAAAAGATGTAATCATGCCCAGGGCTGGAAATAAAAGACAAAGAGTAGGACAGTTGCTGTACAGGCTTTTAAATGTTCGAAGTGCTATGCAAAATGCAGATCACGCGGCATGGCAGCAGCAGCAAACCAGTAGCTGATCAAGCAAAGAGGAGGTTAAAAAAAAACTATTTGTTTCCCATTGTAACGCCATTTAAGAGGGGGCATCTCCTTTGGGTGCATTCAGCCCCCCCTCTTCATAACGTGAGCGGTAGAGATGCGAAGTGGCTGGCGCATAGTGCAGGCTAGGGGGGTTGGTGAGCAAAGTGAGCAGAGGGAACCCCTACACAAACACACACACATATAAGCAATATCAGTTTATGTAAATATGTATAATTTTGCGTTGGAAAGTATCAGTACAGTGAAGAACTCTGCAGAGCAGAGTTTAATATTCTGATGGTACTTGGGCACGCTATTAAGGAGCCTGGACGTGTGGGTCTTAATAGACCTACATCATCTTCCAGAAGATAGCAGAGTAAAAAGATGATGGCCAGGGTGGGACGAGTCCTTACAGATGTTTTTGGCCCAGCGGAGAAATTGGATAGTGTAAATGTCTTCCACTGCAAGCAGGTGTGTGTTAATAATTTTAGAGGCTTATCTGATGAACCTCTGAATAGCCTTCTTGTCAGTCACAGGACAACTGGTGTACTACGCCAAGATCCTGTAAGTAAGCATGCATTCTATGGAACAATGATGAAAGAAAGCCAGAAGCTGCTCTGGCAAATTGTCATCTTCAGTGTTCTTAGAAAGTAGAGATACTTCTGTGCCTTCTTTACCAGAGAGGTAGTGTTGGTAGTCCATATGAGATCTCATTTTAGATGGTGGCATGGTATGACTGGTATCCAGTCTTTTGGAGAAATCAATAAACCTTTGTGATTGTTCTCACATTTTCTTTTGTTACGATAATCTTTTTGTTAGTCAGGTTTTGAGATAATCTTTAGACTTTTGACCACAGCATTTTTAACTAGGGATTTTGTCTCTCTTAGACCCATCCCTTCTTTAAAATAATGATAAGTCTGCTCCCTGAAACAATTTCCTTCTCCTGGTTAATTCTCAATTATAACAATCTACAGAACTCTCTTTTTTCCCCAATGAGTTCCCATCACTGAGAAAGGGATACAAGAAACCAAACCGAAACAGAGCAGTATTATAAAATGATAATGAGATCAGAATGCATAATCAGTGCAGACTTCACTAGGTTCTTATCTCTGTTAGTCACCATGGTGTGCAAGGTGACTGTCGGCCAGAAATCATCATAGCTTCGAGTGAGCTGCTGCAGATTACCTGCATTTAGATGCTCACAGTAGTAAACATAGTAAACAGAGAACATCTTAAAGCTAGAGAGTAGCCCTAGTCTTAATTATAACCAGAAGCCTAGAATGGGGACACAGTAGTGATATCAGGAAGGAAGAATCACAGTCTGAACTGTATTTTACCCATATATACTGTAGCTTTACACTGTACTCTGTGGACCTAGTAAAAGATAATTTTCCAGGCATGACTGCAACATCAAATTGTCTTTCTGCTTTGATCAGGTTGTCATTGGAAAAATGGTATCCATATGGTAGTTTTGAAAGATTTGAGAGGCTGCGTTAATCCATATTAGCATACAAAATCTTATTTAGCTGTACAAGTGTAGTTAATATAATGTAGAATGGTTACTGGATCAATCAGCAAATGTTCAAAGCTGAACTCCATTTTTAACATCATGGAAAAATCAAAGGCCCTTTAGATTCAGTGCAGACAGTGTTCAATAGGCTTCTCCTAAGTACTTTATTAATGTTTACATTTGCAGTTTTTCTATTTGGCTACTGCATAATTAGCAAGCTGCCTTTTCAGTCTATATTTCTTATTACAGATACTACAATATAATTCCTATCTGCTGCAATTTGGCAACCTATGCCGTGAGTAAATTATATAGAACCAAAGCTATGCTCCACTTGTTAATATACTTTCATTTTGATTTTGGCCTCGCCTTAAATACTTCACAATATGGCTGCATTATTTGACCTAGCACCATTTCTTTCAGACACAATGATACTTTGATATTATGTAAGTAAATCCAACTTCACTTTTACATATCTACACTTACTCATATAGGAACAATTCAAGAGTCATTAAACAACTTAAACTGCGTGTCATTGTGATCTAAGGGGAAACCAGAATACCCTGAGGAAACACCTAACAGGTAGTGGCAGCTTCATTTGTCACAATAACTTTGAAGCACATTTCAAGCAAGGAGACCTGTGCACCATATGTTCAATTCAAAATAAAATTTATTTAGTGAGTGTTTTAAAACCTTCGACATTGACCAGACATCTTCATTTAATACTATAATATGTAGTATGTTAACTGAAGCACATAGTCACATAGAGGTGCACGTAGTGAGGCTGCTAATACAGCATACTTTATTGGTTAAAATGAATTAGTAGACATTAAGTTTATATCAGTTGTTGGGACTTTGAAGTCAAAGTAGTGTCCAACAGTATTTAAAACAAGTGAAATAAGTGAAAAAACACATGGGACATTACAATGGTAGGGGAGTGGAAAGGATGCAATTAGCATTTATAAATAATTACTCCATTAAAGTTCAGATCAGTTCAGTGACTTAGTACACAATCATATTGAATACTAAAATTATTTTTCACTTACTGGACTGAAAATTTCAGTGAATAAATTTTAATATATGCATCATTTAAGATAAATCAGTTAGTTCTTAATTATCATTACATTCTTTATAAATCATATGCTGAAATCCCCCATCCATGCCTATAAAATATAGATAGATAGATAGATAGATAGATAGATAGATAGATAGATAGATAGATAGATAGATAGATAGATAGATAGATAGATAGATAGATAGATAGACATCTAATATGTCTTATCTACTCTTTTTTTGTCCAATATATTGGGTAATACAAGTGTAATGTGGACTAAAGGGTGTTATTTCATGTGTAGAGGGCTCTAATAATGTTAAAAAGCGTATTTAGAAGATTGTAAACAGGTTTTCTATAGTCTAACTGCAAAAATATTCGATTTATAAATAAAGAATCCTACTTCACGAAAATTAATTTATCACGGTAGAGTCTGGAATGGATTAACCGTGATAAATGAGGGTTCACTGTACATATATATATATATATATATATATATATATATATATATATATATATATATATATGAATGCACATTTTTGTAAAAGGGCAGTGGTCCGATATTCTTCCCAGGACTGGTCCTCTGATGCTGCCAGGATATCATTTATGCCCTATAACCCGGAAGTGCGCCATAGGAAGAGCGACAACAGAAGTGACGTACTTCCAGGGTGAAGAAAAGGACTTGTACCTGACCTGGAAGTGCTAAAGAATCACATGGACTGGGGATTGGGAACACTTCCGGGTCAGGGAGAATAAAAGGACTGTGGAAGCTCCCAGACAGCGAGCTGAGCTGGGTGGAAGGGTGGCAACGCGTCTGGGAGTGGAGGGTTGTTTAGTATTTTTGTATTGTGATTATTTATGAGTATAGTGGCGGAGAGGGTGCTTTGTGCACTGTGGCGAATTAATAAAGTCATCATTTGGACTTTTATCTGGTATCTGGAGTCTTGGACAGGGGTTCAAGGGAGCGATACGGCCCTAAACTGTCACAGTGGCGTAGTCGGCAGGATACTCTAGCGTCTATTGCAGAGGACCTGTTTACAAATTTTCTGTGGGCAGAGAACCCCGAGAAGACAACGGTATCAGGACTCGCCACAACATCGCCAGAACCTGAAGTTTCCAAGTCCGGAATGGGGAAGAAGATGGGCAAGCAGAGCGACAACGCCAGCGGGAGAGCCATGTTTGCAATGGCCGACGCTCGGGAGAAGTCACGGAGCGGCCTTACAAGTCCGGAGAAACCTCCAGGAACCAACGATCACTCTGAGGTACGTGCCGGGAACATCATCGACAACCCGTTTATAATAACACACTTTGTCCCTTGCATGTACCTCGGAGATGATCACCTGGAGGCTTTGCAGGAGAAAGGAGTCTGTCCCGGAGACAATGGCATGCTTCTGTTCGAGCCAGGGCACATGGGAGAAGACTTCCGCATGACGGTGGCCGGCAAGGGACATGGCAACAATCCCGGTGCTTTCTGGGAAGGAGGAGGTTCGCATCCCACTGTTTGCGCCTTCCAAGTTGAAGAATCGGACTTGGACTTTCCAAAGGCGAAGGGGGAGACGAGTGAAGCACCGCTCACCCCGAAAAAAGGTAAGGAGGGTCAGGAATTGGCTGATCGGGATGTCGGTAAATTAATAAAGACAGACCGCAGTCTGCCGAAGGAGGCGACCTGACCCTCGACCAAAATAAACTCCAAATCCCAGCAGCCTCCACGAGACCCGTCAGAGCACATACCAGAAGCAGGCGTGCTTATTGTCTCCCAGCCGGGCAGGTAAGGCAAAGGAGGAAATAAGCCTACCGCCGGTTGAATTAATTAACTCTTTGGACTTGCGGGAACTCGAGAAG
Source organism: Polypterus senegalus (assembly GCF_016835505.1). Classification (NCBI taxonomy): domain Eukaryota; kingdom Metazoa; phylum Chordata; class Cladistia; order Polypteriformes; family Polypteridae; genus Polypterus; species Polypterus senegalus. The sequence continues at coordinate 298,808,034 of NC_053154.1, forward strand.
TTAATCGAGCTCGTAAGTAGTTTCTTGCCGGTCCTGACAAACATTGAGAGGATCGTCGGGGAGTTGGGAGCAGCAGCCAAAGCGCCGTTGGAGAAGGTGAGGAGTTACATGCGGCCATTTGGTGGAGAGCCTCCCATCATACATAATGTGGTGTTACAGGTGAGTCAAGCTGGTACTGTAAAGAATGAAATAGGGACACAGTGTGATCTGGGCCCGCTTTTAATGAATAGTGGGTGCCAGTACACAGCGTGCCCTACAAGAGAGGCTGAAACGATAACCAAGTGGTCGGGGGAGGGGCCGATCAATCCGGAACAGCTGAATGGTGCTGGCTGTTGGTGCGAGGCGGCCCTAAAAACGCCGCCACCGGTCATTTATAAAACTAAAGGGGTGCAGACAGTAAAGGGTCTCTCTTTATCTCATAGAGAGACCCAGACTGTGGACAAGCCCCAGATGAAACAGGAGATCACTAAAGTAAAACAGGGGTCTCCTGGCAAGTTAGAAAAGGGCATAAAAAGCATAAGGGCGGCCAATGAATACTCCCCAGAGGAGAAAAGGGATGGAGCCAGAAGTACCTAGGTGCTTCAAGTCCCGCCGAGACAGAGGGGACCATGGCTGTGCTACGAATGCCGCAGGCCGGGCCACGAGTGGAGAGGTTGTCCTAGGAGGGCAGGAGATCAAAGTATTTATTCCTACACTGTTCCTCCTAGGTTTGCATGGGAGTGTCAGCTGCATCGCTTGAGGTCTGACCTTTGGATCATCTTGGGGGAAGATGTCCCAAGAGGGACAGGACTCTCCAAACCATGGTTTTTCGCTGGGAGAGGAGTACTGTGGTATATGGCCGGCTTGTCATCCCGGCCAATACCCCCATGCCGCCAGATGGAGCCCTCCCTGCAGTGTGGAGGTGCCCCGAAGACCAGCAGGGAGTCATGGACTATGTAGTTTTTATACACGACCCTGCTGGATAACACAGGGGCCGCAAGAGGGAGCTGCAGGGAGGACTGAAGAATCATGTATGCCCTATAACCCGGAAGCATGTCATAGGAAGAGCAACAACAGAAGTGACCTGCTTCCGGGGTGAAGAAAAGGATTGGGAACACTTCCAGGTCAGGGAGAATAAAAGTACCGTGGGAGCTCCCAGACGGCGAGCTGAGCTGGGTGGAAGGGTGGCAATGCGTCTGGAAGTGGAGGATTGTTTAGTATTATTGTATTGTGATTATTTATGAGTATGGTGGTGGAGAGGGTGCTTTGTGCACTGTGGCGAATTAATAAATTCATCATTTGGACCAGACAGGCAGACATGTTGTTCATCAAACCACCACACGTTTATTTACAATATTTACAATAATAGTAATGGTCACACAGACCCAGTTCAGTTCAAATAGTGCACAAACCCCAAAAACACACAGTCCTGGCCACGAATGCCTTCTTCTCGGGCCGCCTCCACTCTCCTTTCTTGCCTCATCCTTCTTCCACCTGACTCTAGCCCCGAATAAATGGAGACGGACCCATAAAACAGTCCCAGGATGAGCCCCAGGTGTTTCCGGCATTCCTCCTCTGGCCACGCCCCAGCATGGCGGAAGTGCCGGCTGTCCTCCCAGCAGCTCTCCAGGTGCCGTCCTAAATCTTCCCCCCAGCACTTCCTGTTGTGGGGGTTTGTGCTGGGGTAACAGGTCCCCAAGGCATTGGGACGCCTCCTGGCGGTGACCACGAGCCCCTACAGGGTGGAGCTTCCATGCCCTGTACCCGTGGCCCCCAGAGCAACCAGGAAGCGGCCCCCACGTGATCCAGGGTGGGCTCTGACCCTCTTCCGGTCCCTCACAGCGTCCTGGCCAGGTCGTTGCCCCTGGCATCCCTAACAGTGCCCCACAGCCAGCAAAGACCACTCGTGGGAAAGAGCGACCCGTCCCGCGAGGGCAGCACAGCCCCGAAGCGGGTCCTACTCCAGGACAGCCGTGACAGGGGCGGAGACGCGGCCTGAGCACCACCACTTGGTGCTCCCCTGCGCCTCGCACAGGTTGCGCTCCCCCCTCTTACCAGCACCCTGAGGCCCCCTCGTTCGGCACCCCCTCCGAGGCCTCCGCGCCCCTTTGGTCGGAGCCACTCGCTCCCTTGCAGCCTCCTCCATGGTGGCACCCTCTCGCCAGCGGAGAGTCCTTCCAACGAAGTGGGTCCTACTGCCAGTCCGGGGTCCGATCCTACAACAGATAGGAAAAAGGGGCAGAACCGCTGCCTAGACACCCTTTTCCGGCGTCCCCAAGTGCCACACACTGGCATCGGTCTCTCCTCCATCCGACACCCCGGAACTTGCCTGTTCAGCACCCTCTCCGTGGGTTCCATGTCCCTCCTTTCGCTGGATCCACAGACGGGACCGTCTTCAGTCCATTCATCCCCGCTGACTTCGGAGGAATCGGCACACAGCCTCTCATTCCCCATTCCACTCTGGGATTCCATGACGGTTTGAGACTCCTTAAGAAGAAAGAGCCTCTTTCCCGTCTGCGTCCCTATAGTGCAACGCGAGACCGCAGTCGACTTGGGGAGGAGGGTGCTAGGACCCGGGGCACTCAGCAGCCCATGTCCAGGCAGCGTCCTCACGGACTCCCCCCTCGCCGCGCGCACAGCTCATTGCGCCGAACCTATTGTCGGAGGGCTGCTTACTTGAAGCTGATCATTAGCATCACAGCCATGTTCAGCAGACCCTCCTGCATGCTGTACAGAGTCGGCTGTACTCACCATCTCAGCCGAACCTCTCCGGCTGGAGATTCCAGCGTCGCGCCGTCTCGTTGTCGCTAACGTCTTCAGCGCTGCGAGTGCCTTCCTCTCCAGTACCAGCACATCAGCCTGGAGGGCACGTAGCATCTGCAATAAATGCTCCGTGGGCTGAAGGCACGCCTCCAGCTCCGCCAGAGCAGACGGCAAAGACAGGAAGTTAACCGACGCGGAGCCTAACTGTCTGTCAGCCTCCGACGCCGGCCACTTCCTGCGGGCCTTCTCCTCCGGCCCAATCGGGTCTCCCCTGCCCGTGATGGACATTCCTGGGTCCCGCTCTCTGCAGTCATCGGCGGGCACACAAGACACACCATCCAATCGCGTGCCTATCAGGGGGAGGGACTTCTGGTCCACGGCCATCTTGCCTCCCCTTCTGCGGCGGCGACATGCTTGCCAGCAGCCTTGCTGTTGCCAGCGCCTCTCGAGCTGCAGCGTCTCCTCCTCCGCAGCCCTCGCGGCTGCCGCCGTGCTGCCAGAGCCCCGCAGACTGGCATGCACCCGCCACCGACGTGGATCCGGGAAGTCCCTGCCTGGAAAGAAGAAAACACGCCCGGCCCCCACGGGCCGGCTGCCACTAGGCAGGGAACTCACCTCCCCGGACTCATCAAACCGAGGACACCTCCTCGGCGTGGCCTTTCTTGACGCCATGCCGTCCCGGGCGCCTCCAGCAACGGCGCGGTCCTTGGAGCCTGCTGCACTCCTGGTAGGCACGCCGCCCGCCCACATCAGGGAAATACGGCCTTCATGCGGACCCCTGGGTGGGATCCCCTGCTGCGCTGGGCCGTCCACAACAAAATTTTGTTTTACAGGTCCCCGCCTTGTAACAGCGGAGCATCCTGCCGTCTACGCCAGATGTGGACGCGGCCCGGACACAGACAGGCGGATATGTTGTTCATCAAACCACCACACATTTATTTACAACATTTACAATAATAGTAATGGTCACACAGACCCAGGTCAGTTCAAATAGTGCACAAATCCCAAACACACACAGTCCTGGCCGAAAAATGCCTTCTTCTCGGGCTGCCTCCACTCTCCTCTCTTGCCACGTCCTTCTTCCACCCGACTCTAGCCCCGAATGAATGGAGACGGCCCCTTTTAAACAGTCCCCAGATGAGCTCCAGGTGTTCTCGGCATTCCTCCTCTGGCCACGCCCCAGCGTGGCGGAAGTGCTGGCTGTCCTCCCGGCAGCTCTAGTGAACATTGCCCCAGACACAGACAGGCTGACATGCTCATGTCACCAAGCACACTTTTATTCTTCATTTCTATTTACACTATTTACCCCTCAGTCCAGGCCAATCATTGCCTTCTCTCTTTCTTCTTCTCTTCTTCAAGCCGCCTCCTGCCTCCTCCAAAGACCTTGTCACTCTTCCACCCGACTCTTGTCCCTTCTGCAGGGAGGCGGACCCTTTAAATAAGCGCGCAGATGTGCTCCAGGTGTGTTCCCGGCAATCTCCCAGTGACACGCCCCAGTGTGGTGGAAGTGCCGGCTGTCTCCCCGGAAGCACTCCGGGTGTCCCCATTTTCTCTTCCCCTAGGGTCTTCCTGGTATTGGGGTCCCCCTGGCGGTAACCCCGGGTCCATACAGGGTCGAGCTTCCCAGCTCTTTACCCGAGGCCTCCAGGACGGTCGCCCCCTCGAGGTCTGGAGGAGGCACCAGCCCTCCTCCTGTGTTCTCAGGCGTTCCGGCTGGGTACCACCTCCATCTGGTTGTGACAATATACAGTATATACTTAATCTGGTCGAATTTAGGATATGTAATCAACTTAACCATCAGTACATCTTTGGAATGTAGGAAACAAAAAGGGAGACATGCAAACTTTACACAGACAACGAACAGGCAGCTGTTTAAAAGCATCACTGCACCATATACAGTAGGTAAGCTATGTTTTTCTTATTAACCAACACTGCAAACAGCTCTAAACTAGGATTTGTGAAGACTACATCTTTAGTTCTGTTCACTTAATTTTGTTTTGTAGTACAGTTTTCACTGGTACACTGCAAATATATGTAAAAGCAAATGTATTTTATATATTAAAAAAGAAAGTGACGGCCTTGTGCCATACCTCCATACCCAAAATTATTTCAAGTGTTCAAACACATAATTATTACATCTGTATGAAGCATAACAGAGCCCCAAACCCCAGACAAAACTTTAGCTACACCTCCACAAAGGCTTCTTCTTACACAATTTACAATCCACAATACTCCTGTCCAACTTCATCCTCCTCCACTCCTGACTCTGACTTCACCTGGATGACGAGGAGGAGCTTCTTTTAAGATGAAGCCAGGAGCACTTCCTACACAAGGATCTTGCCTCCAAGAAGCACTACTGGGTTAGGCAAAACCTCATGGGAACAGAGGAGCTTGCCTCCAGCAGGCACCCAAGAACCCCAACAGGGCTGCCCAACAGAACTACAATTCCAAGGTAGCTCTGTGGTGTTCAAAAAGAAGCCATACTAGAGGGACATTTCCATCCATCATACTTAATAATAATACATCCATGCTCAAGGCATTTCACAGAGTTTAAGAAGGAATGTCAGGGTATACAGTATATATATAGCATTGTACTAAACCAGATAAATAAATAAAGAAGAGTAAGATAGTAAATTCAGAGAAAAAAAGCCTAACAGACAACATAATTGATGATCTAGCACACACACACAGGTCACATGAGCATCTTGACATATAGGTAAACTGAAACAAGGGTAGTAAAGTTAGGTAGAGCTAAAAGCCTCCCTGAACAGATGAGTTTTGAGTTGTTTTTTAAAAGAATTCATGGAGTCAGCTGATCTAATTAATTTCGGTAGGTCATTCCAGAGTCTGGGCACTATGCAGCTGAAGGCCCTGTCACCCATGGAGTGTAGATTAGTGTGGGGCACAACAAGATTGCCAGAATCAGAGGACCTTAGTGGGAGGACAGGCACAAAGAGATGGAGAAGGTCACTAATGTAGTTTGGTGCAAGATCGTTTAAGGCTTTGTAGGTTATTATTAGAATTTTATATTCAATTCTGTAAGACACAGGGAGCCAGTGAATGCGAAGCAGGATGGGTGTGATGTGCTCACTGTTGCTGGTTCGAGTAAGGACTCTTGCAGCCAAGTGTTGAATAAGCTGGAGCTGTGATATAAGATTAGAAGGGGCACCTGCCAGTAGGGAAATACAATAATCGATGCAGGATGTGATAAAAGCTTGGACAAGTTTCTCAGCATCAGAAAAGGAGAGGAAGAAGCAAATACGTGATATGTTATGGAGGTGAAAGTAAGAAAGTTTCTTAATGTGATTTATGTGGGCGGAATAAGAAAGGGAGGAATCAAAAATGACGCCAAGATTCTTTGCAGTAGAGGCAGGTCTGATGAGATCACCGCCAAGATGGACAAGGAAGGAGCTCATTTTATTAAGTTGCGCTTTAGTCCCAATATGCAGGAGTTCAGTTTTATTGCAATTTAATTTTAAAGAATTCTGCTCCATCCAGGTTTTAATTTCACTGAGGCAAGTTGTGAGCTGAAAAAGCTCTGACAAAGTTCCACTTTTAACATTGAAACAGAGTTATAATATGGCCAAGAGGAAGCATATAAATACAGAAAAACAGAGGACCGAGGAGAGAGCCCTGAGGAACTCCTTGTGTGACTGGCACTGAGATGGATCTGCTGTTGCCAAGACTATCAAACTCTTGCCTATTAGTCAGATTGGACTTGAACCACTGGAGGGCAGTGCCAGAGATACCCAGCATGTTCTCCATTCTGGACAGTAGAATGTCATGTCTGACAGTGTCAAATGCTGCACTGAGGTCTAACAGAATTAATATGCTGGTTTGTCCAGAGTCTGCTGCCATAAGCAAATCATTGGTTACCCATAGCAGAGCAGTTTCACAGCTGTGCTGCACCCTGAAACCAGACTGAAAGGGTTCCATCAAATTATTAGAAGTTAAGTAGTTGGTGAGTTGGGAAGCTACAACACGCTCAAGAACTTTTGACAGAAAAGGTAAGTGGGAAATAGGCCGAAAATTGTTAAGATTGTCAGCATCAAGACAAGACTTTTTTAAAATAGGGGTTACAGAAGTGATTTTAAAAGTGAGCGGCACAAAGCCAGTGTCAAGGGAGGAGTTTATTATTGCTTTAATGATCAGGATTATGGCATGAAGACAGGATTTAAGTAGTGTGGTGGGGATGGGGTCCAGTACACAAGTAGCCTCATCATACAAAGCAGGTCATTTACAAAAGCAGATGTGACTGGTGAGAACTTAGAGAAGGAGCTGGATGGAGTAAGAAAACAGGGAAAGATACAAACAGATGATGTATTTATGTTAGTTGAATTATTTAGATCTTTAATTTTGTTACGGAAAAAGTGGAGGAATTTCTTAGAGACTTCAGTAGAAGAGGTAGTTGGGCCAGATGTGGTTTGGAGTAGTTTATTAACTACAGAGAACAAAACCCTTGGGTTATCTTGGCCACTTTCTATTATTCTGCCATAATGGGTGTTCTTGGCAGCAGTTAGTGCTTCTCTGTAAGCTCTTTGGTAGTCAGAGAAAGCCTGGATGTGCGTGGTGAGGCCAGACTTATGTGACATTCTCTCAAGGCGTCAGCCAGCTGCTTTCATAGATCGCAATTCTGAATTATACCAAGGAGCTGAACGCTTAAAGGAAACCTTCTTATGTTTTAAAGGAGCTGTTTTATCTAATGCTGAATGAAGGGCTGTGTTATAGTGGTCAACAAGACTATCTAGTGTTGATGGAATAGGTGACAGTAAAAGATCAGAAATGGATCAAGAAAGGACAGAGGGACAGATATTTTTAAGGTTTCTGTAAGGAATTTGTCATTTACAGGTAAGAGGACAGAGAGGTAATGAGACAGTGAAAAGCACTGCTTCATGGTCAGAGAGTCCCAAATCAGTGCTGTAAATGTTGGCAACAGATAGTCCAGATGTACAGATCAGATCCAATATATGACCACCAAAGTGGATGGGAAAATCAAGATGTTGTGTCTAGTCAGAACAGTCCAGTAAGGATAGGAATTCATTTCTCAGTTTAGATATGGGGATGTCAATATGGATGGTGAAATCACCAAGAAGAATGACTCTCTGGTTAAAGGAACTTAAGTGGGTTAATAGTTCAGTCAGATCAGATAAGAAGAATGCATTGTATTTTGGAGTATGATAAAGAACAATGAGTAATACAGGACCTGATTCCATTATTAGTTTAAGAGCCAGACACTCGAAAGACAATGGACAATCAATTAGTCAAGTCGTTAAAAATGTATCCAAATCCATACAATTCGAGTCAGCAACTATACATACAATAAAGAAATAAAGCAAGCATAAAAAAGTGCTGGATTAAGGTGAATTTTATGAAAAGTGTTGTTAACATTGGAGGAGCGGCAACAGCATGCGTGCGCCAGCGTCCCCTCCTCAGTTTGTGGAACTCATGGTCCCAGGAGGCAGTTTCTCTCTGTCCTTCCATTATGGCTTCCTGGCGAGGATGCGTATCCATCCACATTCCTCTTTACAAAGGATAAACAAAGACAGAACACAAAATAAATACATGATAACCAAAATCCTGGTGTTATTCTGTGTCATCCTCAACAGGTGGATGAGGCAGGTGGGGTGCCACTGCTTAAGAAGTACAAAATACTAAGTTACCCCTTCTTTTATAACCCTTGCCTCTTCATCTCATCAGTAAGCCTCCACTCCTGACTTCAAATGCAAAGTTGACTCCAGATGGTACCCACAGGGTGAGCAAGAGATTTAATGACCAAGAAATGAAAAGTTAAATAGGGAGCAAGCAAAGACATTTTCAAACGGACAAAACCAAAACAATTTTCAAAAATCAATAATAATAAAAAATCATCAGCAAAAAGTGCTAACCAAACTAAAAATTCTTATCCCTAACCTGAAAGATCTGAGAAAGATACTACAACAGATTTGGTATTTATCCAAAGCTTGGATACTATCATTACTGTACTGTGTCACAGATGGCTGGTGGGGTGACCCAGCCGGGACACCTTGGAGGACCGGAGGAGGGCTTGCGCCTCCCTCAGACCATGTGGCGGTGACCACCCTGGTGCCTTTGGTGGCCCGCCAGAGGGCGCCCCAATGCCTTGGGAACCCTGGACCTCAGCACTTCCGCCACACCTGGTATCTTGGATGGAGCCCTTGATCGATTCTGTAGGAGTGTGATGTAGGCTTGAGTTCACACCTCCAATTTTGCAAGCCACATGCGGGTCTCACCCAACTGGACGTTGAGCCCCTGAATCTTCATAGCCATGTTCTGAAGGACTGAAGTCAGGTCCTGCTCTTCTGACATATTTGAGCAAAAAAAATCCTACTGACTACAGCAATGTAATAAAATAGGCGGTAGACAGAAATAAGTTTGGGGATGGCCACCTATAAAAAAAGTCAATATGAAAAAAACTTCTTCACAAACACATGTTCAAGACAGAACTGATTAACATGATGAAACAGGGTTATAAATATGGTGCAAGACAGGAAAAGGTGGAGTCAGGGATGATGGAACAGGAACTGATGTGGCCTGTAGTTGGATTTTGGGTATTGGAAGGGACATCATCACATGGGGCCAGAAATTACATCAGGGGGTGGACCTGTAGTGATGTCAGTGAGAGGCATGGTCTTTCGCTGGACTGCAGAGGGAAAAAAGGAGAAAGATTTAGATGACACTGCAAACCCCTAGTTTGGCTGAGAAACTACACAATTTTAGCCCGTAAACCGTCTCTGATTCGTAAGTGTGTGACTAATATATAATTGCAAACATCCATTCAGTTTGGTAAAAAACTGAAAAAACAATGAAGATCCAAATATTACAAAAACACAGAAGGCAAAGCCTTTCAAACAGGCAACTGCGAATCATGTATTTGAATGCACCTTGAACACCACCCTAAAACATCCATATATGGAGTATGCCAATCAACATCATATATCTGCAATCACAATGCTGCAGAACTTAACTGGTTGGTCGAGCTGCCTCCCATCTAGTGCACTTGGACACCAACACCTGCTTTCTAAAGTATCTGGCTACACTCTGCAACTGGGAACACAAGATCATGTGCAGGATTATAGTGTCTCTTCTTGGGGCAGGAAAAGGTGTGAGGCAACAGCATCTGAATGGGTAGCTGCTTTCACCTGGCAGATGTAATGGCATAATTGGGTTCAGCTAGTTACTTTTCAATAAGCCAGCCACCACATCTCGTACGATCATGCCTGTCAATGCTACTTTGCCTCAAAATAAATACACCACGAATTGACCCAGGCCACTGAGCCACAACATCTGTCAGTCTCTTTTTGGCATCACAGATGACTTCTGCATTAATGGAATGTCATTGCTAACAGTTAACAAAAGTAACTAGATACCCTTATTGAATTTGAATTTAATAAATTATTCTGATTACGTTAAAAGAAGGGGGCCTGCTTTAAATTGCCTTTTTAAGTTGGCAAAAATATGTTATGTTTTATATATGTGCAGACCCACCAAACAAAAACTGGATGTAGCAACTCACTGGTCACTTAATTAATGGCTTCTAACACAGTGGCATGATGATGTGAAGATTAACTGAAATATTCCTGACCTATCAGCCAGGTTCCTGAGAAGTGACAACAGGTATTTGATATAAGCTGTTCAACAACCAAAAATGTTCATCAGTGAAAATACACAGCATTGGCATTCTTAAAAAGGGAAACTAAATTACAGTGGTGTGAAAATCTATTTGCCCCCTTCCTGATTTCTTATTCTTTTGCATGTTTGTCACACAAAATGTTTCTGATCATCAAACACATTTAACCATTAGTCAAATATAACACAAGTAAACACAAAATGCAGTTTTTAAATGACGGTTTTTGCTATTTAGGGAGAAAAAAAATCCAAATCTACATGGCCCTGTGTGAAAAAGTAATTGCCCCCTTGTTAAATAATAACCTAACTGTGGTGTATCACACCTGAGTTCAATTTCCATAGCCACCCCCAGGCCTGATTACTGCCACACCTGTTTCAATCAAGAAATCACTTAAATAGGAGCTGCCTGACACAGATAAGTAGACCAAAAGCACCTCAAAAGCTAGACATCATGCCAAGATCCAAAGAAATTCAGGAACAAATGAGAACAGAAGTAATTGAGATCTATCAGTCTGGTAAAGGTTATAAAGCCATTTCTAAAGCTTTGGGACTCCAGCGAACCACAGTGAGAGCCATTATCCACAAATGGCAAAAACATGGAACAGTGGTGAACCTTCCCAGGAGTGGCCGGGCGACCAAAATACCTCAAGAGCGCAGAGACGACTCATCCGAGAGGTCACAAAAGACCCCAGCACAACGTCTAAAGAACTGCAGGCCTCACTTGCCTCAATTAAGGTCAGTGTTCACGACTCCACCATAAGAAAGAGACTGGGCAAAAACGGCCTGCATGGCAGATTTCCAAGACGCAAACCACTGTTAAGCAAAAGAACATTAGGGCTCGTTTCAATTTTGCTAAGAAACATCTCAATGATTGCCAAGACTTTTGGGAAAATACCTTGTGGACTGATGAGACAAAAGTTGAACTTTTTGGAAGGCAAATGTCCCGTTACATCTGACGTAAAAGGAACACAGCATTTCAGAAAAAGAACATCATACCAATAGTAAAATATGGTGGTGGTAGTGTGATGGGTTGTTTTGTTGCTTCAGGACCTGGAAGGCTTGCTGTGATAGATGGAACCATGAATTCTACTGTCTACCAAAAAATCCTGAAGGAGAATGTCTGGCCATCTGTTCGTCAACTCAAGCTGAAGCGATCTTGGGTGCCGCAACAGGACAATGACCCAAAACACACCAGCAAATCCACCTCTGAATGGCTGAAGAAAAACAAAATGAAGACTTTGGAGTGGCCTAGTCAAAGTCCTGACCTGAATCCAATTGAGATGCTATGGCATGACCTTAAAAAGGCGGTTCATGCTAGAAAACCCTCAAATAAAGCTGAATTACAATAATTCTGCAAAGATGAGTGGGCCAAAATTCCTCCAGAGCGCTGTAAAAGACTCATTGCAAGTTATCGCAAACGCTTGATTGCAGTTATTGCTGCTAAGGGTGGCCCAACCAGTTATTAGGTTCAGGGGGCAATTACTTTTCACACAGGGCCATGTAGGTTTGGATTTTTTTTTCCCTAAATAATAAAAACCATCATTTAAAAACTGCATTTTGTGTTTACTTGTGTTATATTTGACTAATGGTTAAATGTGTTTGATGATCAGAAACATTTTGTGTGACAAACATGCAAAAGAATAAGAAATCAGGAAGGGGGCAAATAGTTTTTCACACCACTGTATAGTCTGCACATCATATTTATCACTTTTGTAGTGTAATATGCTTGTCATGTCAAGCATATTGTATACTACTGTCCCCCGTGGTTTTGGCCATGTAGTAGTGAAACAGGGCAAGCTTTAAAAATCAACAGAAAAAAAGTAATTCTGGCCAAGTGAATACCAAGTGGTACACTCCAATCTCAAACGTTGGCACTGTACATGATCATGTTCAGCTGTGACAGGAGAGCATCCCCCGTGTGGGGATAAAAGCACGTGGCCATAGTATCTCTGGTAATCAGCAGGTACCCTCTAAAACACATGTAGTGCTGATGTCTCTTTCAAAAATGTCAAATGTTACTCCTTAACATTCTGTTTATGAAAATGTCTGTTGAATAAACAGGTATCGCTAGCTAAGCGGAGGCAAAGTGCACTCAAACACTGGTGAGAGGTAGACCTACTAGACTGGAGGCTGATGTGTGAGTGAGGAGGGCCCTGCCCCGCTCCCCTTGGCCCACAGCCTCTCTCTCTGATTCTCGCAAATAAATTGGTACCGGATGTGAACTATGATACTTAGTGCGATGAAAGAAGTTGGAAAATCAACCAATCAAAAAATCAATTATAGAAAAAAACTCTATCTAAATCCGTTAAGCAGCTTTTTTGTGAAAAGCGGAAAGACATACATACATACAGACAGACGTTGGATTTTATTTATATATACAAGGTGAGACACAAAAATAACTGGACTGGTAAAAAAAATATATATTTATTGATGAATTACAGCATTCTAAACATTGTCTCCTTCTATATACAGTATTCCCCCTCCTGATCTCTACACCACTCCATACATATCTTCCATTGATTGAAACAGTGCTGGAAGTCTTCTTGCTTGAGGCTCTTCAACAGGCTTGTCATTTCTGTCTTCACTTTATCCATTGAAGAAAAATGTGTTCTCTTCAGGTCACTTATGATTTTTGGGAACAAGCAAAAATCACAGGGAGCTAAAGTGGGCGAATAGGAAGGATGATCAAGGACAGGAATGTTTTTGTCAGTCAAAAACTGCTTTACGGAAAAAGCATTGTGCGCAGGAGCATTATCTTGTCTTGTCTTGCTGCTCGCTTTTTTCACCCGACATTGTCGCAGCAACTCGTGTAGCGAATGTCATGCAAATACTGACTGGGCTATTTACAGGATATACCTAGCCGGTCGGCGGTTTACAAGGGTGTGTAGGAGGTGATATAGTTCTATGATTCACATCCAGCTGACCTCCAGTTGGTTTTTCAGAAAAGCCTCAAGCCATAACTTATATATCACAATGGCTTTGTCAGTCAGTCAGTCAGTCATTATCCAACCCGCTATACCCTAACACAGGGTCACGGGGGTCTGTTGGAGCCAATCCCAGTCAACACAGGGCGCAAGGCAGGAACAAACCCCAGGCAGGGCACCAGCCCACAGCAGGGAACACACACAAACACACTCACACACCAAGCACACACTAGGGACAATTTAGGATTGCCAATGCACCTAACCTGCATGTCTTTGGACCGTGGGAGGAAACCTGAGCAACCGGAGGAAACCCACGCAGACACGGGGAAAACATGCAAGCTCCACGCAGGGAGAACCCGGGAAGTAAACCCGGGTCTTCTTACTACGAGGCAGCAACGCTACCACTGCGCCACCGCCACCTTACAAAGGTTATGTGATATTTAATATTATGCATGTGAGTTGTCATTCAACTGGTTTGGCTGCATTTTCCAAAGTGATCAAGGGTGTTGTTATTCCCCAATTTCCCCACAATGTTGCCTATGCATGGGTCAATTGACATAAATATACGTATGTTCCCCCATCAAGTTTTCTTTTATAAACCCTGACATTTGTGTAGAAAGTTGCATACACAAATTTCAAGCCTCTTTTTTGTGTATACACAAACTTTAAAAATGAGGCAGGTTTGACATCCACCAAATTCAGTTTCATCAATTAGAATGCCAGGCATTGAAGCCTAATTTATCACTCCAAAGAACACATTTCCACTGCTCCAGATTCCAAGGGCAGTATGTTTACCATCTTTCCAGCCAATAGATGGCATTGAGTATAGTCGTTTCAGGTGTGTGTGCAGCTTCTTAGCCATGGAAACACCTCATGCACATTTGTGCTGAGGTTTCAAAAAGAAGCAGTTTGAAACTCTGTTTTGAGTGATGCAACAAAAGATAGATGATTTTTACACACTATGTACTTCAGCACTTAGTGGCTTCACTCTAAGAGTTTGCATTGTCTATCACTTCATGGTTAAATTATTAATGTTCCTAGATGCCTCTACTTCTCATAGCACTTACAGTTTACAGGGGCAGATCTAGCAGGGCAGAAATGTAATGTACTGACCTACGACAGTGCAACATTCAAATTCATTGAGCTTATTCTGCTGACTCTGTTCGTCAATCAAGATTGCACGGCTATATGCTTAATGTTATGCAGCTGCCAACAATGGGTGTGACTGAACCAAACACTTGCACAATTTGGAGGGGTGTCTACATACTTTTTGCTATGTAGTATTAAGAGGCTAGCCTCAGAAATATCTACATCAAGCACAAAGGTCAATACAACATCTAAACCATTGGCACAACAGTCTTATCCCTATGTGCTGTTAAAGAGGAAATTATTATATATCCAAAATAATACTATGGCAACCCTAAATTCTGTAGTGAGTCAGTCAGTCAGTCATTGTCCAACCCGCTATATCCTAACACAGGGAAATTCTGTAGTATATTTTTAAAAGAATGTTGTTTCATTTTTAATTTAAAGGCTAGGTCTTTTGCTAGTGACAGAACAAAAAGAGAATGCATCACCTATTTGTTGAAACAAAACTAGTCCACTGTGCCATAGTTCTGCATGACAGAGCTCTGTTGAGCTATTTATTAGAAACAGAATATTTTCTTAGAAAGTTCCCAGTTGTGCCTAAAGTCACACACAAAGGTAGCACGAACAAAGTTTTGTAGAGGCCAAGTACATAACAGCATTTTCGTTGAAAATTAGTTTGGATAATTTTGTTGTCTTGCAGCAGTACAGCATTTGTCTTTAAGTATGTCTTTTTGTCTAATTGTGTGGTGTGTTTAACCATGTTCAAATTTCAAAAGAGAGTTCTTCCTTTATTTATTTATACTCAGACAACACTAGGTACTTTGGCTAGTAAAGAATATTTACAAAAACAAGATAAGAATACAAAATTATAGACAGATACTAGAAAATGTGACAAAAAACAGAAACATACTTAATAAGAACTGTCATTAACAGAATTAACAAAACAGTTTACAAAAAAAAGCAAACAAAATAAGCAAAAATAAAACTAGGGACAGAGTTGTGGCAAATCATTGTTACATGTCAGCTAACCTGGAATAAAAAGACAAAGCTAAGGTCTTACGCTCTTTGAAATCTAAGAGATAAAAAAGCTGATTATGGTATTGCGAAAATGTTAGAGGAAAGGAAAGTAAAATTAGAATTTTTAATTGGAAGAGAAGAGGGAAAAGAAAATGTTAAGAAGCTTCCCAAGTAGAAACACTGGTGAGCAAAAAGAAATACAGACTCCAGTGCAATTAGGAAAAAAGTGTCCTTGGCCTCAGCGAAGACAAATCAGAATAAAATAGGTTCTATGTTTTTGTTATGATGGAGATAATTACTTAATAATTTATTGTTTAAAATATTATAGAAATAAAAATATTGAGCTGTAAACAAGTCCAGACTTTTCAACATTTTGCTACATCGCAGCCTTGTCCTAAAATCATTTACAATAATGTTTTCCCCACAGGAAGAAACACAAAGTATTCCAGAATTACACAGAGTAAACAGGATTTTAAAAATATTTACTAATTAATAATTAAAAAGCTTAACTATCATTTATTTACATTGAAACACAAGTATACAGACCCTTTGTGATGACACTTGACATTTGGCCCAGGAGCGTCCCATTCTACTGATCATTGAGATGTTTCTTCACCTTGTTTGAAATCCACTTGTAGTCAATTCAATTAATTGGACATGGTTAGGTGAGACATTCACCTGTCCATAGATAGTCCCACATCTAAAAATGAGTATCAGAGCAAACACTAAGACATGAGATAGAATTTTGGGAGGTTTACGTAAACAGAGCATATATGATGTTAAAACTATATATTGACAGACTGATTAAACTTTATTAATACCCAAGGTGAAATTAATATTTTACATATATATATATCTATATATACAGTGGTGTGAAAATCTATTTGCCCCCTTCCTGATTTCTTATTCTTTTGCATGTTTGTCACACAAAATGTTTCTGATCATCAAACACATTTAACCATTAGTCAAATATAACACAAGTAAACACAAAATGCAGTTTTTAAATGACGGTTTTTGCTATTTAGGGAGAAAAAAAATCCAAATCTACATGGCCCTGTGTGAAAAAGTAATTGCCCCCTTGTTAAATAATAACCTAACTGTGGTGTATCACACCTGAGTTCAATTTCCATAGCCACCCCCAGGCCTGATTACTGCCACACCTGTTTCAATCAAGAAATCACTTAAATAGGAGCTGCCTGACACAGATAAGTAGACCAAAAGCACCTCAAAAGCTAGACATCATGCCAAGATCCAAAGAAATTCAGGAACAAATGAGAACAGAAGTAATTGAGATCTATCAGTCTGGTAAAGGTTATAAAGCCATTTCTAAAGCTTTGGGACTCCAGCGAACCACAGTGAGAGCCATTATCCACAAATGGCAAAAACATGGAACAGTGGTGAACCTTCCCAGGAGTGGCCGGGCGACCAAAATACCTCAAGAGCGCAGAGACGACTCATCCGAGAGGTCACAAAAGACCCCAGCACAACGTCTAAAGAACTGCAGGCCTCACTTGCCTCAATTAAGGTCAGTGTTCACGACTCCACCATAAGAAAGAGACTGGGCAAAACGGCCTGCATGGCAGATTTCCAAGACGCAAACCACTGTTAAGCAAAAAGAACATTAGGGCTCGTCTCAATTTTGCTAAGAAACATCTCAATGATTGCCAAGACTTTTGGGAAAATACCTTGTGGACTGATGAGACAAAAGTTGAACTTTTGGAAGGCAAATGTCCGTTACATCTGGCGTAAAAGGAACACAGCATTTCAGAAAAAGAACATCATACCAACAGTAAAATATGGTGGTGGTAGTGTGATGGGTTGTTTTGTTGCTTCAGGACCTGGAAGGCTTGCTGTGATAGATGGAACCATGAATTCTACTGTCTACCAAAAAATCCTGAAGGAGAATGTCTGGCCATCTGTTTGTCAACTCAAGCTGAAGCGATCTTGGGTGCCGCAACAGGACAATGACCCAAAACACACCAGCAAATCCACCTCTGAATGGCTGAAGAAAAACAAAATGAAGACTTTGGAGTGGCCTAGTCAAAGTCCTGACCTGAATCCAATTGAGATGCTATGGCATGACCTTAAAAAGGCGGTTCATGCTAGAAAACCCTCAAATAAAGCTGAATTACAATAATTCTGCAAAGATGAGTGGGCCAAAATTCCTCCAGAGCGCTGTAAAAGACTCATTGCAAGTTATTGCAAACGCTTGATTGCAGTTATTGCTGCTAAGGGTGGCCCAACCAGTTATTAGGTTCAGGGGGCAATTACTTTTTCACACAGGGCCATGTAGGTTTGGATTTTTTTTTCCCTAAATAATAAAAACCATCATTTAAAAACTGCATTTTGTGTTTACTTGTGTTATATTTGACTAATGGTTAAATGTGTTTGATGATCAGAAACATTTTGTGTGACAAACATGCAAAAGAATAAGAAATCAGGAAGGGGGCAAATAGTTTTTCACACCACTGTATATATACAGTGCATCCGGAGAGTAATCACAGCGCATTTATCCACATTTTGTTATGTTACAGCCTTATTCCAAAATGGATTCAATTAATTTTTTTCCTCAGAATTCTACACACAACACCCCATAATGACAACATGAAAAAAGTTTACTTGAGGTTTTTGCAAATTTATTAAAAATAGAGAGAATTGAGAAATCACATGTACATAAGTATTCACAGCCTTTGCTCAATACTTTGTCGATGCACCTATGGCAGCAATTACAGCCTCAAGTCTTTCTGAATATGATGCCACAAGCTTGGCACACCTATCCTTGGCCAGTTTCGCCCATTCTTCTTTGCAGCACCTCTCAAGCTCCATCAGGTTGGATGGGAAGCATCTGTGCACTGCCATTTTAAGAGATGTTCAATCGGATTCAAGTCTGGGCTTTGGCTGGACCACTCAAGGACATTCACAGAGTTGTCCTGAACCCACTCCTTTAATATCTTGGCTGTGTGCTTAGGGTCGTTGTCCTACTGAAAGATGAACCGTCGCCCCAGTCTGAGGTCAAGAGCGCTCTGCTCTGGAGCAGGTTTTCATCCAGGATGTCTCTGTACATTGCTGCAGTCATCTTTCTCTTTATCTTGACTAGTCTCCCAGTTCCTGCTGCTGGAAAACATCCCCACAGCATGATGCTGCCACCACCATGCTTCACTGTAGGGATGGTATTGGCCTGGTGATGAGCGGTGCCTGGTTTCCTCCAAATGTGATGCCTGGCATTCACACCAAAGAGTTCAATCTTTGTCTCATCAGACCAGAGAATTTTGTTTCTCATGGTCTGAGAGTCCTTCAGGTGCCTTTTGGCAAACACCAGACGGGCTGCCATGTGCCTTTTACTAAGGAGTGGCTTCCGTTTTATTTTTATTTATTTATTTACCTTTATTTAACCAGGCAAAACAGATTAAGAACATGTTTCTTATTTACAACTGTGGCCTGGAAAGGGCAAAGCCTTAAGAGGGAAAATTAAGAAAAAAAAAAAAAAAAAACATATTAAGAAAGATATACATATACAATATAAACGAAATTACTAAAAAAAAAAAAAAAAGGAATGATAAATAAAGAAAGAAATGAAGCAAGTAACAGTAAATAGATTACATGTTTACAAAAAAAAATGTCATAAAATATTATATAAACAATAAGAACATTGGAGCAACAATGAGTAGAGCAGCAGTGAATTGGAGCAGCTAGCCTAAGTAACAGCGACACACATCTTTATAATAAGCTGAAATCCGTGATTGGAAAACTGATTTAGGAATGAAATTATTCAGTTTTAACATTTTCTGCAGGTTATTCCAGTCTCTAGCAGCAGCGTTCTGAAAAGACGACAGGCCAAGTACAGAAGTAGCCTTAGGAACTGTCAGCAGAATCAGATTAGCAGAACAAGTATTATACACAGAAGAAGAAAAGTGTAACAATTCCTGTAAGTAAGGAGGGGAAAAACCAAGGAGAGTTTTGTAAATAATCATAAGCCAATGGACTTTACGGCGGGTGTACAATGAAGACCAGTTGATAGAAGAATACAGGGTACAATGATGGGTTTTGAAAGGAGCATTTGTTATAAACTGGATGGCAGAGTGATAAAGAATGTCGCGCTTCTGAAGCAGGCCTTTGGATGCTGATCTGTAAATAACATCACCATAGTCAAACATGGGAAGAATTGTCATTTGAACCAAAGTTTTCCTAGCAGATGATGTAAATGCAGAACGCATTCCATAAAGGAACCCAAGTTTTAATTTGATCCTAGACTTCAGATTGTCAATATGTTTTGAGAAAGACAGAGTATTATCCAGCCAAATTCCCAGATATTTATATTCAGTAATCTGGTCCAGTGGTGTCCCGTCAAGGGAACAAATACCTGGAGAGCTTGATGGAATATGACCTTTTTTACCGAACCACATAAGTTTAGTTTTGGAAATATTTAACTGGAGGTGCAAATTAGAAAGAGTCAGTTGCAAACTATTAAAACTAAGTTGAAGTTGCTGCAAGACTGTAGCAGGGGAAGAACCTGTAGAGTAAAGAATTGTGTCATCAGCGTAAAGATGGATAGATGAATCTGTAACCGAATTAGCGACAGTATTAATATAAATAGAAAAAAGTGTAGGTCCAAGTATTGATCCCTGCGGGACACCATTGGTGACTGGGAGAGGCTGGGAAAGGAGTAGTTCAGATTTCACGGACTGCACTCTATCAGTAAGATAATTGGAAAACCAAGACAAGGATTTGTCAGAGATACCTGTGTCATGAAGCCTATCAATAAGACGCTTATGATTGACAGAGTCAAAGGCCTTGGCCAAGTCAATGAAAATAGCAGCACAGTACAATTTAGAATCCAAAGCAGAATAGATATCATTTAAGACTTTAAGAGTAGCTGTTATACACCCAAACCCAGTTCTAAATCCTGATTGAACAGGTGATAAGATGTTGTTTGCTTCCAAATAATCAGTGAGTTGACCATTTCCGAGTTTTTCCAAAACCTTGGAGATACATGGCAAGACAGAAATAGGCCTGTAACAGTTGGGATCTGACCGGTCACCACCCTTAAAGAGAGGGAACACTAACGCTGACTTCCAAGCACGAGGAATTTGCCCTGTACATATAGATAAATTGAATATATCTGTGATGGGAGCAGCGATAATGGAAGCGGCCAATTTAAAAAAGACAGGATCCACCTCATCAGACCCAGCAGATTTATTGGAGTCCAGCCTGAGCAATTCATCCAGAACCTCTTCCTCTGAAAAAGCCCGCAAGGTGAAACTGTGAGAGGAGGAAGGAAGTATTGTAAGATGAGGGAGAGTTGGAGAAGATGCAGTAGAACAATTAGTAGAATTTATAGATGATGAAGCAGAATTAGAAAATTCAGGGGTTAGACCAGAAGTTATAAAGTGCTTATTGAGGAGCTCCAACATACACTTCTTGTCTGATACTACAATATTCTCTAAGTAGAGTGAAGGAGGTAGTTTACAAGATGGTATATTTTCCATCTCCTTTACCGCATTCCAGAATTTGTTAGGGTCGGAGCTACTAAGAGAAAGCTGCTTCTTAAAATAGTCTGTTTTAGCCTTGCGAACGGCTTGTAAGGATTTATTTCTGAGTTCCTTAAAAACCAAAATATCTGCTGGGGATCTAGAGTGTCGTGCCTTGCGCCAGAGAGTATTTTTTTGTTGTAAAAGCACAGTGAGCTCCGGGGTAAACCAAGGACTATGTCGATCCTTTACTCTAAGTTTTTTCATCAGAGCATGTTTATCAACAATAGCCCTGAAAAGCTTATAAAATAAATACCAAGCCTTGTCTACCGTTGGAACCAGCCTGATTCTTGACCAGTTAACATCAGCCATGTCGTGTAGAAAAGCTTGGTGATTAAAGTTTTTAAAAGCACGTTTGCAACAGAATTGAGTTGGTTTCTTGATGGAGCAACCATTTCGAACACATGCAGTAAAACAGTGATCACTGATATCAGAACAAAATACCCCAGAGTTATACTTGTGAGGAGAATTAGTTAAAATAATGTCAATCAGCGTAGCCTTGTCTATAGATTTGGAGTCATACCTAGTGGGGAAGCAGATAATTTGATGCAAGTTTAATGCATCGAATTGTTGAATGACTTTATCGGGTGGTTTGGTCATATCCCAGTTTAAATCACCAAGAAGCACAAATTTAGTTTTGATCAAGGGCGCCAACACACTGGACAATGTGGTTAAGGTACAGGCCGGGGCTGATGGAGGGCGATAACACCCAGCCACTGACAGAGTGAAATTGTTAGTGAATTCAATGTTTAAAACAAGCAAATCGAATTGCTTGGGAACTGTCTTAGATAAGGCAATTGAGCACTTAAGATGTTCTTTGATATAAATTGCCACGCCACCACCTTTGGAGGACCTGTCCTGTCTAAATAAATTGTAGCAAGGTAAATTTAAATCAGGATAAGAAACAGACTTTTTTAACCAGGTTTCAGTGATTACTAGAAATTCAGGATTTGAGCTCTCTACCCAAATCTTTAAGTTAGCCATCTTTGATAGGAGGCTTCTCGAGTTTATATGAAGAAACCCCAGGTTCTTTCTGGCACAGAAGTCGTTAAAGGACAGATCATTTAAGGCTGGGTCAGGATCAGGATTAACGTGCACGTTGCCTGAAATTATAAGTAAAAAGACGATTAGAGCCCGGCCTAGAGCTTTTAAAAGACCACATTGTCGGTTCTTAACCCTTGATCTTTGCACGCGAGATGGTAACTCAGCAGACAGACACAAAATTCTCATAAAATGACAGGAGTACAACCACTGAGGAACAGAGTGCCGGGAAGAGAACATACCTTGTGTAGATACAAACAAATCAGTATTTCTCGATACTGATGGGCTGAAATGAACAGGAGTAGTGACGGAATAACACATAAATAACTCATTAGGTATATTGTGATCATAAAAGTAAGAGATTAAATTTAGTGTGATGCTAGAGGAGCATAAAAACAATAAAAATGGTAAAAAGTGCATTGTTCTTGTCATTTAGTAAAAAGCAGCCGGAGACCCAGAGAGCCAGCAGCCGGAGAGCCAGAGAGCCAGCAGCCGGAGAGCCAGAGAGCCAGCAGCCGGAGAGCCAGAGAGCCAGCAGCCGGAAAACCAGAAAGCCCACAGCCAGAGAGCCAGAGAGCTAGCAGCCGGAAAGCTTGCAGCCGGAGAGCCAGAGAGCCAGCAGCCGGAGAGCCAGAGAGCCAGCAGCCGGAGAGCCAGAGAGCTAGCAGCCGGAGAGCCAGAGAGCTAGCAGCCAGAAAGCTGGAAAGCTTGCCACTCTACCATACAGGCCTGATTGGTGGATTGCTGCAGTGATGGTTATCCTTCTGGAAGGTTCTCCTCTCTCCACAGGGGACCTCTGGAGCTCTGACAGAGTGACCATTGGGTTCTTGGCCACCTCCCTGACTAAGGCCCTTCTTCCCCCGATTGCTCAGTTTAGATGGCCGACCAGCTCTAGGAAGAGTCCTGGTGGTTTTGAACTTCTTCCACTTACGGATAATGGAGGCCACTGTGCTCATTGGGACCTTCAAAGCAGCAGAAATATTTCTGTAACCTTCCCCAGATTTGTGCCTCGAGACAATCCTGTCTTGGAGTTCTACAGACAAATCCTTTGACTTCATGCTTGGTTTGTGCTCTGACATGAATTGTCAACTGTGGGACTTTATATAGACAGGTGTGTGCCTTTCCAAATCATGTCCAATCAACTGAGTTTACCACAGGTGGACTCCAATTAAGCTGCAGAAACATCTCAAGGATGATCAGGGGAAACAGGATGCACCTGAGCTCAATTTTGAGCTTCATGGCAAAGGCTGTGAATAGTTATGTACATGTGCTTTCTCAATTTTTTTATTTTTAATAAATTTGCAAAAATCTCAAGTAAACTTATTTTAAATTGTCATTATGGAGTGTTGTGTGTAGAATTCTGAGTAAAAAAATGAATTTAATCCATTTTGGAATAAGGCTGTAACATAACAAAATGTGGAAAAACTGATGCGTTGTGAATACTTTCCGGATGCACTGTATAAATATAGATATATATATATATACTGTATATAGATATAGATATATAGATATACGTATATATATATAGACAGATATATATATATATATATATAGATAGATACATATAGAGATATATACAATATATAGATACAGTGGTGTGAAAAACTATTTGCCCCCTTCCTGATTTCTTATTCTTTTGCATGTTTGTCACACAAAATGTTTCTGATCATCAAACACATTTAACCATTAGTCAAATATAACACAAGTAAACACAAAATGCAGTTTTTAAATGATGGTTTTATTATTTAGGGAGAAAAAATCCAAACCTACATGGCCCTGTGTGAAAAATAATTGCCCCTTGTTAAAAATAACCTAACTGTGGTGTATCACACCTGAGTTCAATTTCCGTAGCCATCCCCAAGCCTGATTACTGCCACACCTGTTTCAATCAATAAATCACTTAAATAGGAGCTGCCTGACACAGAGAAGTAGACCAAAAGCACCTCAAAAGCTAGACATCATGCCAAGATCCAAAGAAATTCAGGAACAAATGAGAACAGAAGTAATTGAGATCTATCAGTCTGGTAAAGGTTATAAAGCCATTTCTAAAGCTTTGGGACTCCAGCGAACCACAGTGAGAGCCATTATCCACAAATGGCAAAAACATGGAACAATGGTGAACCTTCCCAGGAGTGGCTGGCCGACCAAATTACCCCAAGAGCACAGAGACAACTCATCCGAGAGGTCACAAAAGACCCCAGGACAACGTCTAAAGAACTGCAGGCCTCACTTGCCTCAATTAAGGTCAGTGTTCACGATTCCACCATAAGAAAGAGACTGGGCAAAAACGGCCTGCATGGCAGATTTCCAAGACGCAAACCACTGTTAAGCAAAAAGAACATTAGGGCTTGTCTCAATTTTCCTAAGAAACATCTCAATAATTGCCAAGACTTTTGGGAAAATACCTTGTGGACTGATGAGACAAAAGTTGAACTTTTTGGAAGGCAAATGTCCCGTTACATCTGGCGTAAAAGGAACACAGCATTTCAGAAAAGAACATCATACCAACAGTAAAATATGGTGGTGGTAGTGTGATGGTCTGGGGTTGTTTTGCTGCTTCAGGACCTGGAAGGCTTGCTGTGATAGATGGAACCATGAATTCTACTGTCTACCAAAAAATCCTGAAGGAGAATGTCCGCCATCTGTTCGTCAACTCAAGCTGAAGCGATCTTGGGTGCTGCAACAGGACAATGACCCAAAACACACCAGCAAATCCACCTCTGAATGACTGAAGAAAAACAAAATGAAGACTTTGGAGTGGCCTAGTCAAAGTCCTAACCTGAATCCAATTGAGATGCTATGGCATGACCTTAAAAAGGCGGTTCATGCTAGAAAATCCTCAAATAAAGCTGAATTACAGCAATTCTGCAAAGATGAGTGGGCCAAAATTCCTCCAGAGCGCTGTAAAAGACTCATTGCAAGTTATCGCAAACGCTTGATTGCAGTTATTGCTGCTAAAGGTGGCCCAACCAGTTATTAGGTTCAGGGGGCAATTACTTTTTCACACAGGGCCATGTAGGTTTGGATTTTTTTTTCTCCCTAAATAATAAAAACCATCATTTAAAAACTGAATTTTGTGTTTAATTGTGTTATATTTGACTAATGGTTAAATGTGTTTGATGATCAGAAACATTTTGTGTGACAAACATGCAAAAGAATAAGAAATCAGGAAGGGGGCAAATAGTTTTTCACACCACTGTATATACATAAATACTGTATATAGAGATAGATATATATAGAAAAAATATATAGATAGATATACAGTGGGAATAGAAAAGAGTCACCCCCTTAAATATTCCCATTTTTTTTTGCTTTACAGCCTTAAATGAAAACACACAAACCAATATTTTTTCCAGCTTTACTTACTCAATGCAATCTATAACTTCCAAGTGAAAGATATCACAGCTATAGTTCAGAAGAATTTTAAAAAAACAAAACAAGAAATACTGAGATTAATAAAGGATCACCTCCCTCCTAAACAATATTTGTAAACTCAATCAGGTGTAAGTAACCACCATTTCCATTGCAGACCATGGTTACTGGCTTCCACCTGTGATCAATTGTAATCAGTGTGATTAGTGAAGCATAAAAACAGCTGTTCCTGGAGCATTCATTCCCTTGCTTGGTAGTGTAAATGACAGCAAACAACTGACTATGGGTGGCAAGCCACTTTCAAAAGATCTCAGGGATAGAGTTGTGGACAGACATAAGGCAGGAGATGGATACAAAAAATCTCAAAGGCTTTATCAATCTCAAGGAATACAGTAAAATCCATAATAAAGAAGTGACAAGTGTTTGGTACTACTATTACCCTCCCAGGATTCGACTATCCCTTGAAACTGGATGGAAGAGCAAGGAGGAAACTACCAAGAGGCCAATGGCCACTTTGAAGGAGTTACAGGATTTTATGGCAAAGAGTGCTCATTGTGTGCATGTGACAACAGTTTCACAAGCGCTCCACAATTGTGGCTTGTTCAGCAGGGTCGCAGAGGAAAAGCCACTTCTCAAGAAAGGCCACATTAAGGCTTGTTTGAGCTTTGCCAAAATGCACCTTGAAGATTCTGATGCCAAGTGGAAAAAGGTCTTATTATTTGGCCTCAACACCAAACGGTAAACATGGTGTAAATCCAATGCAGCTCACCATCCATAACACGCCATACCAACAGTAAAGCATGGATGTGGCAGCATCGTGTTGTGGGGGTGTTTCTCTGCCACTGGGCCTGGGGCTTTCGTTAGGGTAGAAGGAAAAATGGATGAGACAAAATATACCATCAAATTCATGAGGAAAACCTGTTACCCTCTGCCAGAAAGTTAAAGATGGGTAGAATGTTCACCTTTCAACACGACAACGACCATGAAGCACTACAGCAAAATTGTCCATACAATGGCTGAAGGTGAAAAAAGTGAAGGTCATTGTGTGGCCCAGTCACAGCCCAGACCTAAATCCCATTGAAAATCTGTGGAAAGATTTGGAGATAGCAGTCCACTAACGCTCACCATCCAATTTGACCAAATTTGAACAGTTCTGTAAAGAAGAGCTGGCAAATGTTACTCAATCTAGATGTTGAAAGCTGATAGATTAGTATCCCAACAGACTCAAAGCTGTCATTAACGCAAAAGGTGGTTCTTGACATTTTGGGGTTATAATCCTTTATTAATCTCAGTGTGTCTTGCTTTTGATTTTTAATAGATTGCATTGAGTAAGTAAAGCTGGGAATTTTTTTGTATATATATTGCCTTTGATTCTTGTAAGTCTAAGCATTATCCCCTGATGAAGACCCCTGACAGGGGTTGAAAGCTCAGGAATAAAAAACTACTTTTGATACGTGATTCATTTTCTCCCTTTATGGATCGCAAGCTGCAAAAATGCAAACCGTATCACAGACATTCGCTTCCATATAAACTGCTCAAAAAAATTAAAGGAACACTTTGAAAACACATCAGATCTCAATGGGAAAAAGAAATCCTCCTGGATATCTATACTGATATAGACTGGGTAATGTGTTAGGAACGAAAGGATGCCACATCGTTTGATGGAAATGAAAAAGATAAACCTACAGAACCCTGAATTCAAAGATGCCCCAAAAATCAGAGTGAAAAAATTATGTGGCAGGCTAGTACATTTTGCCAAAAAATTAGGTCAGGACAGTGTGGTGGCCAGTCAATGGTATCAATTCCTTCATCCTCCAGGAACTGCCTGCATACTCTCACCACATGAGGCCAGGAATTGTAGTGCACCAGGAGCCACTGTACCAGCATAGGGTCTGACAATGGGTCCAAGGATTTCATCCTGATACCTAATGGCAGCCAAGGTGCCTTTGTCAAGCCTGTAGCGGTCTGTGTGACCCTCCATGGATATGCCTCCCCAGACAATCATTAACCCACCATCAAACTGCTCATGCTGAATGATGTTACAGGCAGCATAATGTTCTCCATGGCTTCTCCAGACCCTTTCACTTATGTCACGTGCTCAGGGTGAACCTGCTCTCATCTGTAAAAAGCACAGGGCACCAGTGGTGCATCTGCCAATTCTGGTATTCTATGGCGAATGCCAATCGAGCTGCATGCTGCTGGGCAGTGAGCTCAGGGCCCATTAGAGGACATGGGGCCCTTGGGTCACCCTCATGAAGTCTTTCTGGTTGTTTGGTCAGAGACATTCACACCAGTGGCCTGCTGGAGGTCATTTTGTAGGGCTCTGGCAGTGCTCATCCTGTTCCTCCTTGCCCAAAGGAGCAGATACTGGTCCTGCTGATGGGTTATGGACCTTCTATGGCCCTCTCCAGCTCTCCTAGAGTAACTGCTTGTCTCCTAGAATCTCCTCCATGCCCTTGAGACTGTGCAGGGAGACACAGCAAACCTTCTGGCAATGACACGTATTGATGTGCCATCCTGGAGAAGTTGGACTATCTGTGCAACCTCTGTAGGGTCCAGGTATCGCCTCATGCTACCAGTAGTGACACTGACTGTAGCCAAATGCAAAACTAGTGAAGAAACAGTCAGAAAAGATGAGGAGGGAAAAATGTCAGTGGCCTCCACCTGTTAAACCATTCCTGTTTTGGGGGTCATCTCATTGTTGCCCCTCTAGTGCATCTGTTGTTAATTTCATTAACACCACAGCAGCTGAAACTGATTAACAACCCCCTCTGCTACTTAACTGACCAGATTAATATCCCATAAGTTTCATTGACTTTATGCTACACTCTGATTAAAAAGTGTTCCTTTAATTCTTTTGAGCAGTATATATATATGGAGGTTAATGATTGTCTGGGGAGGCATATCCATGGAGGGTCACACAGACCGCTACAGGCTTGACAAAGGCACCTTGGCTGCCATTAGGTATCAGGATGAAATCCTTGGACCCATTGTCAGACCCTATGCTGGTACAGTGGCTCCTGGTGCACGACAATTCCTGGCCTCATGTGGTGAGAGTATGCAGGCAGTTCCTGGAGGATGAAGGAATTGATACCATTGACTGGCCACCACACTGTCCTGACCTAAATCCAACAGAAAACCTCTGGGACATTATGTTTTGGTCCATCCAATGCCACCAGGTTGCACCTCAGACTGTCCAGGAGCTCAGTGATGCCCTGGTCCAGATCTGGGAGGAGATCCCCCACAACACCATCTGTCATCTCATTAGAAGCATGCACCGATGTTGTCAGGCATGTATACAAGAACACAGGGGCCATACAAAGTGCTGCGTACAATTTTGAGTTGCTGCAATTAAATTTTGGCAAAATGGACTAGCCTGCCACATAATTTTTCACTCTGATTTTTGGGGCGTCTTTGAATTCAGGGCTCTGTAGGTTGATCATTTTCATTTCCATCAAACGATGTGGCATCCTTTCGTTCCTAACACATTACCCAGTCTATATCAGTATAGATATCCAGGAGGATTTCTTTTTCCCATTGAGATCTGATGTGTTTTCAAAGTGTTCCTTTAATTTTTTTGAGCGGTTTATATATATATATATAAAATATATATTTTATTTATTTTATATATTTTATATTATTTTATATATTATATATATATTATATATAATTATTATATATATTATATTATTTTATATATATATAAAATTATATAATAATAAAACCGTCTGATCTAGGAAATTAAATCAAACAGCAAGATTTCAGAATTTTCAGTCTCCATATGCGCTTTCCACTTCGAAGACAGACTCTTTGAAATAACAGGCAGTGCTCTACTGCGGTACCTCTAGCCTATAGAACTTCACTGAAGTCGACGTACCTAAATTTATTGGATCCATCTGTAAAGAGTTAACCAATAGGAGGCACCAATAGGCGGGTCTTTTGGAGTTTCTCGGACACGTGTACACGTAATCAGGAAGTGAGGGAAGTGAGGGAAGTGAACTGGACTTTTGCTTCATTCGCACTGGATTGCAGTAAGTATTCCAGTTGTTTATTATTTTATTAAAACGATAGTCTAATAAAAACAAGATGCTACTCATGTAGCCAAAAAACGTTTAATATATATTCCATATTACATCGTTTTGAAATTGATGGGTTTTGCATCCGTTCTAAACAGGACATCGTCAACGTCATGCATGTTGCTGTCAAGTTGTAGTCGAGGACAGTAGTGACCGCACTGAAACAAACGAAGTTGCAGCTTATTGTAATGTGGTGTATGCTGCGGTTATTTAGTATTATGTAGCCATTTCTAGCGACAAGTATATAATCTGAGATGTGAAAATCTACCCACGAAGTGCAGATTCACTGAATATAAGGATATAATAACGTTGATATTATAACATCGTTTTCATATCTTTGGAAAATAAGCATATTTTTTCATGTTCGCTCAAATACATTTTTACATGTTTTTATTACTGGAAGAGAGCTCGTGTACAGCCTTATCATTCTGTATTGGTAGGTTGATTGCTTTTAGAATATATGAATGTATTTACAATATTGTATATTTGTATTAATCTGTATTTACCTTGTTTATTATTTTATCAGAAGTAATGAACTTTATTTACTCAGCAGTTAATGCAGTATTTTACATAGACGTACACGTGTAGGCAAATACGCGTAATTTACTTCAGGGTATTTATACTTAAAATCACTTTATGAAGTTTCTTTATGGGTTTAGATGGTGTTGCAGTATATTTTGCTTTGCGCTTTTTTTAAATAAATGAACTAATATAAACTTGTGTTTTTGTGGTTTGGTACTTATTTAAGTAATAGTTTGCATAAAATAGATGTATATATTAGTCTTAAATTGTTATGAGCTGGTGGTGCATCCATTGAATGTCTGTGTTAATGATGATCTGTTGCTTTGATGGAGCACAACTTCCAAATTTTTGTTCGTTTTTGACCTTGCCCCTTATAGCATATCAAAGTAAAACTGGCAACAGTTATCCCCAAGTGTAGAGCTAGTTATCTTAACTATGTGATTTAAGCAGAACTGCTAGAAATTTTATAGACTATTACATAAAGCAAAATAAATAAATAAAATGTGAGAAGTAGGTGATCCAACAAAGAAATGCAGAAATAAATCTGGTTTGTTTGGTAATAATTTCTTTGTTCTTTTGTGTTAGTTTTTTTTCTTTGTATTATTATATATCATGTGAAAGACACTGGCACTTCTTGGTTGCGCTTGCTTTAGTGAGGTGTCAGGTTCCTTTTTGTAAAGTTAAGATGTGTATTATTAATGATATTAACATCCAGTTTCATAGTTCCTTTTTGCATTCCTTATTTCCTTATTCTAATGTATGCTTGCTAAATTAAAAAAATGTTAGTATTATATAATTTGTGTAGGCTACAATGTTTATCGAACAGATGCAAAACGGAAATAAAAGTAAAATTAAGAATACTAACCCTCTAATATCTAAACACTAGTGTTGGATTAATACTTGCTAATCCACTGAGATTCTTTGAGTTTCTTAATTGCTTAGTTTCAGCTATCTTATTTTGTGATTTATGGACAATGCTGGTCTTTCCATAAAACTTACTGGGGAACCCTGCCTTTTTTGTATTAGTGGTAGTTAATATCTGCTTAATCAGATAGGCAGGTTGAAAATGGTTCTGCAGATAATTAAATTACATAATCAAATAGCATAAGTCTACCTTAATAGAAGGATAAGTCCGTGTGGTTGCTATATATCTGTCATTCCAAAAAATGACGCATCACAAACACTTTTAGTAATAAAATGTAATGTACAGTACTTGTCATTCCAACAGATGGCAAATCACAAACATTAATACTGCTTTTATGAATCCCATACCAGATGGCATATAACATCTAGGATGATTTGAAATGGAAGTAATCAATGTAGACCTCAGCATTAATGTTTACAATGTACCATGCACTTTCAAATTTCCAGAGTATGTTGAGCTTGCGTTTTAACATGCTTTCTGACATTGCAGATGTTTTCTAGATATGGTGAGTTTAGCTATAGTTGTAGCTCATCTTGTTCCATTTTCCATTTTGTCATTGTATAGGAAACATAAGATATCGGGCAGACAAGACTGTCTTCTGTTTGCATGGATAGCCTTCCTTCTTTCCTTTCATTTTTATTGTGCACATTATAGCTCCAGCTGTTGCGTTTCAGACAGGGTTTCTCAAATGGCTGGGGTTCAGATTCCTTTTATGTCTTTTTTGTTCATTTTTGTGTTTTTTGTTTATGTTAATATTTTTGTTCATGTGTATTTGTGTATCATTAATTTTGTTGAAAATTTAGTTTCTATGTTTATGTTCTGATATGTTCATTTTGTTTTATGTGTGGCATCCCAAGTGGTGGAACCACCTGTCCATCATCGTTGGAAACCCACAGTACCTTAAACTTCATTGAATGTACTACTGTTGGTAATTGCTTCGTTTTGTTTATTGATTTGGTAGATTTTGACATCTCTGCTGTATTTTGTGATCTTTCTTGGGATTTGTGCATTGGGACTTGTTTGCCCCTGAATTGACTCATTTTTGAAGGTGGCTCCTCTGAGCATTTTGTGACAATAAATCTTTTATTTATAAATCTCCTCTGTTTAGTCTTTTGTGACTAGCTGGATTTTGGTGTTCCCCTCTCTAGTGTTTATTTTTGAGTTTTTTTGGGACTCTGTTTACTTTCTTTAAAGGTCTAATGCTATTTTAGTGTGTCTGATGGACAGCACCGGTTGAATGGTCATTGGGTGTTATTTCTTGCATACTGAAGCCCACCCATGCAACTTAAAGTCAAATCTGTTTGACTTTATTGAGAGGCTCAATGCAGAAAGCTATAACCAAGGATATCATACGGCATAAAAGGCAGTCACAGGCTCACCCTCTGACTGTTGATGATTAACTAAAATTAATGCTGTAGCCTTTATTTATATTAAGCTGTATTGAATCCATAATCTTGGACGGTGTGGATAATGCACTGCCATCTTAAATGGTAGTGGTCAGCTGACATCAAACAGTTCTAATTTCTAATAGCAAAGGTCTCATTACTAACGACAACAAATTCATAAAATGGTCTCATCTATGAGAGCAAAAATAATGGAATAGAAAAAATGTAATGTTAAAAATGTTGAAGCATCAAGAATTAAACCAAATAACAAAATATGAATAGAATGACATTAGGTATCTAGGCAAACCTCTGAATTATGACATTCATCTTAATTATGTATTTCATGCCAGATTGAGGGGAATGTAAATTTTTACAGATGGTCAGCTGCCAGGCTTGTGGATTACTAAGTGATTATTCTTTTAAATTATGACATGTATTTATAACTACAGGATACAAGTACTCTAAACAGAGTAGCTACTCATAATAATGTTTCAGCCTTCTGACGAAGTAAGTAAAAAGTATTGGAAAAGACCCGTATTGGGATCTACTATATGTATTTAACACAAATAAGGTCAATTGCATATTACTTGGATTTCAGTTAACTTTACATTGTTCCTAATTTAGAACCCCACCACTCTGTGTGATACATTATGTCAGAGTAATGTTTTCATAAACTTCACTAAGAATCATTGTAGGTATATATATTCTTAAAAAAAAAAATGACACTTCAGTTAAGGAAGACTAATTATATGACCTTATATGACCTTGTACTTTTAGTAATATTTTTATTTTGCTAATTTATGTGTATGCTTGCCATTATTTGTACAAATAAGAAAGTTAATTTTTGATATAATATTTCTGAACAAGTTTGGGACTTGCAATAAGAAGTTTGTTTCTTTGATATTTAGATACATCTTTTATTCCTACATATTTTCTTTAAACATCCACAGGGAAACCATAGACTAGTACATACTTGCATAACTTATTATCTTTTTATATGGTTACTCAACAGGCTGGCATAATG
The DNA here is from genome assembly GCF_016835505.1 of Polypterus senegalus. Lineage (NCBI taxonomy): Eukaryota > Metazoa > Chordata > Cladistia > Polypteriformes > Polypteridae > Polypterus > Polypterus senegalus. The sequence goes on from NC_053154.1 coordinate 298,841,323, forward strand.
ATTCATGGATATAGTCCAGTGGTCCAGGCACTCTTGGGGACACTCTTCACTTGGGGACTAACAGCAACAGGAGCTGCTCTTGTTTTTCTGTTTGTTACTGGTGAGGTAAGAAAGAAACTTCAAACTGTTGTATGAAAAATGAAAATTAATTGGTAGTTTTGTCTCGTACATCTACACAGCCATCACCAGAAATGATAAGTCAAAAGAAAAGGAGCCTATTTTTTTATTATAAATATTTCATTCTGAATGTTGTGAATTTGTAAGTTGGTAGACTGGTAGCATACATTCTGATAAGATTCATGAAAATTAGAGAATTGATGTCAAGTTCCCCACTCTTGTTGTTTTCCTTTACTTCTTATTGAGCTTCTTTCTTTTCTTTTATCCATGTACAATCTTCAGGAGCTGTTCATGTGGTGTAAACTTATTAATTCTTCAATGAGACTTTTAGTTTGTAAAACTAGAATTGTTAGACAGATTTGATTAAACATAACAAAGGTTTACAGCATTTCTTTGCTCAAACATAACATAAAATAGGTAATGGAGATGTTGTATTGTGTTTTTTTTTTTAAATAATACTTGTTTTATCTTTTATGATAGAAAGACTAAACGAAAAAAAGAAATACAAAGATGGTTTGATTTCTCCACTTATACAATCTTATCAATTATTAATTGCCTTTCAGGAAAATGTTCTTACTGAAAAAACATGAACACAAGCACTAACACAGACAATCAGATAAATTCAGAGTAGTTGAAAACAAAAAAAATAAGTTGTTAAAAAAAGTAAATAATGAAATCTTGAATAATTTGGCCAGCTGCTTGCAGGTTATATTTGGAATTATAGGGTATTTTCATTTAAATGTTTATGGCTATTTTTTTCTATTTCCATTAAAGCTAGTTTTGAGTAGAAAGACCATTTATGACCCTTAACCTTCCGAATTAATTGTATTCAGGTGAATATCTAGTTAGTAATTTAGAGGAGATTCAAGGTTGGTGTTGATTTACTGCTTGGTGCAAAGAAAAAGCAATTAAAAATGATATATAGTTTTACTGAAAGTAAAAATTGGATTAAGTACATTAAGTGTGCACCACATTGCTAGAAATACAATTCAACCATAAAATGTAATTTCTGGCTGACCTGAAAATTACTTTTTTGTGTTACTAACCTTTCTCCTCATTGAATATTTCATTGCAGCTTGGCTAATTTGGGTAACATTGTTTTCTATGAATTGGCCAACTGGGTGTTTACATAAAATTTCTCACTGGGATACTCTTATTTAGTTTTTCTCACACAGCATGAAAACACAGCAAAATTACTAAACTATTAAATCTGAAACAATTTTAGCAGCTGTGATAGAAGTAATTGTAACAACAAACTTAACAAACTGGAAACATCTTTAGTTGTTGAAGTATTGTCAGTACTAAAAAGGAATTTTCTTTAAAAAGTCTTTTTACCTTTCTTTAAAGATAAAAGATACATTTTGTACATTTGCATTACATAGCATATGGTCAAGAAACACAGTTAACTGCTGAGGCTGAGTAGTGTACATGTAACTTGGCCTCTAATAACCATAGGTTGGGAGATGCTGCCCATTCACCCAGTGAGATGCAATAATATATGTGTTAATGTCATATAATTTTAAGACTCTCCTTGTAATAATCATGAGCTGAAAATGATTATGTGGTTGAAAAAGAAAGATATATATTTGTTAAAACAACACATTTGATTTGATTTTTTGTGTGTCTTACACTCTAAACAGGTTTTTGGTTGTTCTAAGAAAAAAGGGAATGAACTGCTTTTTCACTGCTGTGCTGGCTTATCTTACAATAAGAACTGTTACAGTAAAACTACTATAATTCATACATCATGAATCTATCCAGTTTTATGTTACAGCTAGGGATGCCACAAGAACTGATATTTTGGTACTAATTGATGCTGAACTTCTGAATGTAACAGTACCGTTTTTTTACAGTAATGGTAGTACCCATAAATTTGGTACTGCACTCATGTGTGACTGCAAATAGACAAATTACTCTGTAAGGCACAATAATAAATGATAAAATTATAAAAACTGAGTTAAAACTACATATAAAAATAGCTTAAGGCATTGATGATACAGCACTATATAAATGTGAAGAAAATCAGCAGAGGCTGATTTGCTTATGTTGGTAAAACGTTTAATTGCAATGAGCACTTCTATAAATGTCCATCAGTCCAAGCACCTGTCCATTCCATGTTACAAGTTAAATAATGTATTATCGATAATATTCATAAATAATAACATTATGTAAAGTACATTTGAATATTGGCAACCATATAACCTGATAAATGGTGATATGTAGTTTCAGGTGGCACACAGACGTGTTGGTTACTTAAAATGTCTCTAGTTAAGGCATCATTTTGTGGTCAGCTTTCTTTAGAACAGGCCACATGCCTGTCTCAATATGGCTCCCGAGCTGTGCTCTTCATTGTGTTGTCCTTTTCAGTTCATGGTGTGAGATGGTCTTTCATCAGTTTGGTAAGAGAGAGAGAGAGTGAGGTAAAGCAAGCAGATTTATAGGTACAGTGGTCCCTCGCTATATTGCGCTTCGACTTTTGCGGCCTCACTCCATCGCGGATTTTAAATGTAAGCATATCTAAATATATATCACAGATTTTTCGCTGGTTTGCGGATTTCTGCGGACAATGGGTCTTTTAATTTAAAGTACATGGTTCCTCAGTTTGTTTGCCCAGTTGATTTCATACAAGGGACGCTATGGGTGGATGGCTTAGAAGCTACCCAATCAGAACACATATTATGTATTAAATAAAACTCCTCAATGATATACAATGTGCTTCCCGAGCGGTGCTTGATTGTTTGGTTTTCTCGGTCTCTCTCACTCTCTCTGACATGCTCTGCGCCTGACGGAGGGGGTGTGAGCAGAGGGGCTGTTTGTACAGTGGCTGTTTGCCTAGAAGATATGGACGCTACTCTAAAAAATGCTGAAAGACTACCTTCACATTGCTCCCTTCTTTTGGCTGCTTTATTGCGGTGCGCATACTTAAAAGCCCAACAGCACGCATTGATTTTTGATTGTTTGCTTTTCTGTCACGCTCTCACTCTCTCTGACATTCTCTGCTCCTGACGGCGCTCCTTTGAAGAGAAAATATGTTTGCATTCTTTTAATTGTGAGAAAGAACTGCCATCTCTGTCTTGTCATGGAGCACAGTTTAAACTTTTGACTAAAGGGTGTTATTTCATGTCTAGAGGGCTCTAATAATGTTAACAATGTGGGAGAGTTTATAAGGGCTTAAAATATATAAAAATAACCATACAAACATATGGTTTCTATTTCGTGGATTTTCACCTATAGCGGGTGTTTCTGGAACGCAACCCCCGCGATCGAGGAGGAATTACTGTATTCTGTCCAAGCCCAAGAGCCAATAGGGCGTCATGGTACTTAAAGACTTCTGATACAAGCCAGTTACAAACAGCCATACTTCTGACTAATGGGGGGGATAGGATAGAACAGCTTCACACCTGCCCTCCAAGCCATGTGTTAAGGTAAAGCTTGGCAGTTAGGCAGCCTGGCTTTCCTGTGGGGGTTGACTGAGAGACTTCAGCAGCGAAATATTAGCCAAACTTGTTTGAGGCACTTCCCCCAACCCTGTCATAAAATTACAAAGAGACTCATTCCTAAAAGAGGGAAGGATTTCTTAAACCATTAAACCATTGCTGTTATTATCTATAATGTAACACTAATATTTCATTGTTTTGTCTAAGTTACAAATAAAGACATACAAAATATTTATCAACTTATATGCAAAATTTCACATCACAACAGTAGGACAATCAAAACGGCATGCTTCATTGATAAATACGTATTTGCAAACACTGAATTTATGTCATTCATTTGGCTTTTGAAGTAAAACCCATAATTGAAAGCATCTGTCATATATTTGAATAGTACACTGAAGAATATAATGCTGCCTCATGATTGTACATTTATTGAGTAAAGGTAATGACAGCCAGTGGTCCGAGAGGTCTGCAGCTTGTTGGCATCCTCTAAGTAAATAAGTAACTGTTATACTAATGCTAGGGAGTGGAGCAGATGCAGACGATCTGCAGAAATGATAGCTAGTCTCTGGGTTGGTGTGAGGCAGTCAGCTGACCATGCAGTTCCTTGTTGGCACGTGCAGCCGGTCTGATTGTCTTGTTATCATTCCGGGGCCCCAATCAGGCGATTGTACCTGGAATCCTCCCCAGTGTATAAAAGGTGAGTGCAAAACAGAAACAGAGAGAAAAAAGAATGAGAAAGAAAAAAGAACAAAGAAAGCTGTGAGGCCAGTATTGGTGTGGATAGGCAGGACGAGTCAGCCAGCTTGTATGGAAAGGCAGTCTGGTCATTGGCCCCATGAATGAGTGATGGATTGGTGCTCTAGGGGCTGGTTCGACCCATTGATCACTTGTAAGAGAGTGGGTGTGAACATGGTGGAGTCCTCCCCAGGGATCCGAGACACGCCAGAGGCATGAGAAGGAAGACAGGAGGACAACTGACCCAGAGCGGTCTAGCCAGTGCCACTCAAGGTGGCCAAGACAGGGATCAGATTGGAGAGGACTGCAGCTGCTAGTGGTTCTGCCAGATGAGCAATCAATGGTTGAGCTGAGGAGTCGAAGTGGGAGTTGCACTGGACACTTCAGATGGAACAAGGATCCAATGACTCTGATGATTTTATTCTTGTTTTTAGTTCTGGGCTTTAATTGCATGGATGTTCAATGTTTTAATTGATTATTTATTTTTTTTGGAGATTCGGCACCATGCTTTTGGACACTTTGTTTTTGACTGTTTTTAATAATAGACAGTGTTCTCCCCAGAAATTTTTTCCATTCGGGTGGCATGAAAAAGTAGCCGGGTGGGGACGGGGGAATTTGGTGGTGGGGATAATTAAATGTGCACTATTTTTATTACTTAATTATTATTAAGTATTTTTCAATGCTCAATATGACTTCCTTTTTTAAGGTTTGACACTTGTGCCAGAATATTTTTATTATATTTAAGAAGTATCAAATTCAGGATCCTGTAACCCTCGCTGTTGGGAAGAAAAGTATGGGAAACCTAATGAAGAAAAATTAAAAAATATTCTTCAAAGCCAACTTGCATATGCAGAAGGTGTCTTCAGTTAAATATTTCTTCTTTTTTTCCTAGAGACCCATTTGTCTGCAGCATTCCCATAATCAAAGTCCCAAGGATCTGGGCCCTCCATGCATGAGATTATTTAGCGTGCTTTGATTCATGCAATTTCTCAAACGTGTCTTGATCCTTTTAAGGGCAGAAAACCCCCTTTCACATTCAGCTGTGCTCACTGGGATCACTATCCCAATATGAGGTAGTCTGGCTAAATTTGGAAACAACTCTTTGAGCTCTGTCGTTGCCACTTCTAGTAAAATCTGTTTTGGACTGAAGTCTTTGTATAATTGACTTCTGATCAATTTTCTCGCAACTGTTCATTCTTGCCTGCTACTTTCATATTTTAATATTGGAGGGCTACCATTTTTGGAGTAATGATCAAAAGAATTTCAGCAGACTTGCTTGAATCGTGAGTTTCTGCATTGAAAACTTTTGAAAAGCTGGAAATAATCGGCATGTTAGGGAATCTTGCATCTAGGTGCTTGACAGCTGTCTCTAGGCATTTATCATACAGTATATTGCAGTTTCGAATGACATTACATCTTTTTGTGTATAAACAATGTGGAGATCTGACCATTCGTCTGCCAGACAATGATGAATGCTTTGAAAATATCTCCCAGGAGTGTGTTTCAACTCCATGATGGACAATTTTGCGTCGAGTAAAATTGTCTCAATTTCGGTAAGATTGACATCTTGCCTTTGCCAAGCCTTAGATAAGTTGGACAACAAAGGTAATATGTCCTGAAAGCATCATCAGAGAGGAAACAAAATTGTATGTTTTAATACATCTGCATAATCCTTCAGCTGTGAAGTCATTTCATTCCGTGGCCTCTCTTTCCAGCGCAGCTATGACTCTCATCATACACTGTCGTAAGTGACTGTACTGCAAAGTCATGAGATAGCCATCTAGTGTCACTGGCCATTTTCAGATTAATCTGGAGAATGTTCAGAATATTTTGGATTTCCGTTAAACCAGCCATCCTAACTGAAGAATTTTGGATGAAATAGAACAGCTGCCTTAAGATGTTGTTCAGTTTTGTTAAATAAGGTACAGCAGCTGCTGCTTGGGCACTTGCAATGGCCAATCGGCGGTTTACACAGTGGCAGTTGACCAAAAGTCCAGATGTTTTATCTTTAAGCAGTTTTGCCCTAGTCCAACCAGATTAGGAGTTTTCAAACCTAGAGTGTCCATAGTCTCACTCCGTGTGTTGGTTATTGTCTCCACTTTGACAATAATCATATTGCGGGTTGATACAAAACTAATTCTGACCTCTTTAATGACCTGGCAAACATATTTAATGTAAATAATTATTTTACACCTGAGATGTCTGTGGTATCAGCACATTTTCTGCGTGTATATTTTTCAGTATGTTAGATATTATTTCTGATGCTAAGACATCCAGCAGCTCTTGCATTATTCTTTCAGAGGTGTAATATGCATTTTTACCAACATTGAGATGTTGTAAAAAGGAACAACACTTTTCTTTAGAGTGTTCCAACAGCTTTTCAAGCAATGTTGTATGTGGCAACTCATTTTTTGCCAACCAATGCATGGATCTTAAAACTCCCCCAAAGGCATCTCTCTGTAAGTTATTTAACACAGGTACAGGTCTTTCAATTTGCCGATTCCAATTTACTCTAGTGCACGCTTTCCTAAAAGGTCAGCAGAAGACTCAATGTGCGTTTTACTTTTGTCATGGTCCAGCAAGCTTTCTTTTCGAATTCTTGTGCATGGCACGTTTACCCAAGGTAACTTCCTCCTTTGGGGGTGTTTGTTTGAATGTTTCATGCACAATGACCACCACATACCATTTTCTTTGACCATTAGCCAATTAAAATCTTTAAACCATTGTTTGTTGATGCCAGATAAGCGGTGCTTAGATTTATCAGTTGGCAGAGTGTGTGCTGAAGAGACTCCCCCTGATGGACCAGCCTCTGCAATGTCTTTGTCTGAAATTGCCACATCAGGAGTTGACGCCACACCTTCATTAATTTGTGGTATCTCTTTTCTGAAATAACTGAGCAGTGTTGTTTTCTGAACAGTTTTTTTGCTTGTGTTGGTAAAACGTTTGGAAAAAATTAAAAGTACCCATGAATAAGACTTTTGAGTGGGAAAGTGAGAGCCTGTTGGATATCCAATGCGCACTTGCACTACGGCAGGTATGCATTCTCGACATTTCCACTTTAATCTTGACACTTATGTCGAGAATAAAGTTAATATTTCCACTTTATTCTCAACATTTCTACTTTATTCTCGCCGTTTATCTCGAGATTAAAGTCGACGTGTTGACTTTATTCTCGTAGTTTGTCAGTAAAGTAGAACATCCATCCATTATCCAACCCGCTATATCCTAACTACAGGGTCACGGGGGTCTGCTGGAGCCAATCCTAGCCAACACAGGGCACAAGGCAGGAAACAAACCCTGGGCAGGGCGCCAGCCCATCGCAGGGCACACACATACACACACACACACTAGGGACAATTTAGGATCGCCAATACTTCATCTTAAAATAAATATTTAATTTACTAGATTTTTTCAAACCCCGTCATAAGTTATGTAGCACATTAAATGCTTTGTGTTAAGTGTTCCCTGACCCATGTTAATCACTACGTGCTTCTTAAACTGACTTTCTCTTGCACAAAGAGGAGGCGCAAGCAGCGATCACCATACAGAATACATTAATTTCATGACATTCCTGCTCCCTGAACATATACAATGCTAAGATAAATACTTGATATCATTTTCATGATGAAATGCATTAAAGCATGTACTAATCATGTGGGGGCACAGTGGTGTGGAAGTTGCACTGCTGCGTCACAGCAAAGAGGGTGTTCCCAGCCTTGAATTTGCATATTTTTCTGGTGGATTTACTCGGCATGCTTCAGTTTCCTTTCAAAGTCATGTAGGATGTGGGGTTTTGTGATGCTGAATTGACCCTGCTAGTATGTATGTGTGTGCTCGTATTCACCCTACGATAATCTGGCACCCCGTTCAGGATTTTTTCCTGTGTCGCACACGATGCTTGCTGGGATGTACGCAACCCTGAATGGATGGCATAATTAATTTAAAAATGTATAACGAAGAATTTTTAAAGTTCTGAACACTCCATGGTCTAAGTTTTTAACTAGCTTTAATTTCACAAAGACGTTTATCGTGTGGTGATTGGTTATGTGGAGAAAGAAAAAGGAAGGATAGGAACTGGGGTGTTTGTAGGTAGGATAGAGACAGCACACTTGCAATAAAGAAAGCCCACCCAGAAGAACACCCATTGAATTCTGTGTTCGTGTCTCCGACCACCAGATCACAAACCCAACATTTACACAATGTTTAAGTTAAACCTGTGCGATACCAATTGTCACAGGAGTCTGGGGGTCAGACCCAGCCGGGACACCTGAAAGGACTGGGAGCTGGTCTATACGTCCCCCGGGCTACGAGGAGGCAACCACCCTGGATGATGAGGGAACCATGGGGATGTAGCAAGGAGGCTCAAGCCCATTGGGGCCCATGGCCACCGCCAGGTGGCGCCCCGAACATCATGGAGCCCGGGAGATTGACACATCTGCCACACCTAGGAAGGTGGAGGAAGGACTTTACAGGGATGCCCGGAGTGTTTCCGGGTGCAAGGGCAGCACTTCCGCCACATCAGGAAGTGCTGCCGGAAGAACGTCATCAAGCACCTGGAGCACATCCAGGTGGAAATAAAAGGGGCTGCCTTCCTACAGTCGGGGAGCTAGAGTTGGGAGCAGGAGCAGGATGAAGCTCCCGGGACTGGAGGAAGAAAGGCGGCCCACAGACATTGAGAGAAAGGCCCGTGTTAAGGGTGATCGGTGCTTGGAGCACTATGTGCTGTGCGAAGTTTATCGTGAATAAACGTGTATTTTATAAAGTGCCAGTGTTTGTCTGATGGTGTTTGGACCTGTGCTCACACCATTCATACACTGCACCTACATCTGGGGACCCCTTATTTTGAGGGAGCAGTACTACTGCCACACCACTGTGCATATTTAATATATACTTTAATTCATTTCATGAAAATGATTTCAAGTATTTATCTTAGCATTGCAAATGTTCAGAGAGCAGGAATATGATGAAGTGAATGTATTCTGTGCGACGATTGCTGCCTGCGCCCCCCCAGTGCAAGAGGAAGTCAGTTTAAGAAGTGCGTAGTGATTAACAACTCGGTCAGGGAACACTTAACACAAAGCATTTAATGTACTACATTAACTTATGATGGGTTTTGAGAAAATCTAGTAAATTATACATTGATTTTAAGATTAAGTTTAGTTTACGACATTCTACTTTAATGACAAAATAAACTATGAGAATAAAGTGGAAATGTCGACTTTAATCTTGACATAAACGGTGGGAATAAAGTCTCGACATAAACGACGAGAATAAAGTGGAAATGTCGAAAATAAAGTCAACATATCGACTTTATACTCGACATATAGTTTTTTTTTTTCTTTATCCGTATTTTTTTTTCTTCACTGTGGCCCTAATACGCTTCTGTACAAAACCCTCAGCAATTCAGTGACAAAACTTTTGCTGAAGACACAGTGTGTGCTGCAATGGTTTCTACACACTTTTTGCAATATGGACGAACGTCCAAATATGAGCAAATATAAGAACGGCAGAGGGAGTCACTTTAACAGGAACCACAGTGAGTGCTACAAGGATTTTTGCACAGAGAACAAACACACCTGGGGCATCATGTATAAACGGTGCGTACGCACAGAAAAGTTGCGTAAGAACATTTCCACGTTCAAATCGCGATGTATAAAACCTAAACTTGGCGTAAAGCCACGCACATTTCTACGGTACGTCATACCCTGTCATACACAAATTCTCCGCTCGGTTTTGCAGACAGGCGGCACCCAGTGTCAAAGCAGTGCTACTGTTCCTGTGTGGTTATCCTTTCTTTTCCTGATGCGGCTTTATAAATACACTGAAATTAACCGCATATTGTTTATTAGTTTAATGCATCTGATTGTAATTAACCAGTAACAATATAATGGTCCACAGAATGGTCAAACTATTCTACATACCATAGCTGTTTTAGCGTTGTTACTCTCACTGCATTTTCTTTTTCTTCTTTCAGCTGCTCCCATTAGGGGTTGACACAGCAGATCACCTTTTTCCATATTACTCTCACTGCACCACTTGGAGAAGCTGATCGGAAAGAGAATTATCGGTATACAGCATCAAGCACATGCTGCCTCAGCCATGCTTCCTATTTGAACTGCTTCTCATATGACAAACACTTCAAACCTTTCCTATACGGACCTCGTGGTTCAGAAACAGTTTCATTCCAAGATCTCTAAACGCACTCAATCAGTCCATCAACAACTTCTTGTAGAACTGTTAGTACTTATTAGTATAGTTAACTCACTGTAAACTTGCAGTACAGTAATAATATTGCACAACCTGAGCCACTTTATAAAGAGTGTATTTACATATGATGACGATATCATTTTTAAGATGAAATGCAGCAAAATTTAACTTTAACTTCATTTAAATAATCTGCATTGTTAATAATTAAAGGACATGGTGTTGCTGCGCTAGCAAGGATCTGGCACTCCGCTCACGATTGTTTCTGCCTCACACTGTATGCTTCACTGGGACTGGCGTGAAGGGTAGAATAATTAAACATGTACTACGAAGATATTTCAATGTTCCTTAAACGTTTTGAAGAATCGGCGTTATAATCCTACAGTTTGGCTTAACGTCCATTACCGAGCTGATTGTGTGGCGATTGGTTACTTGGAGAAATAAAAGGAAGGACAGAAATTGGAGGTTAGTACGTTTGAAAGAGACAGTACTGCAGGGGTGGCCTTAGGCACGTGCAAACTGTGCACCTGCACAGGGCCGCCAAATCCCAGGGGACACCACACCAATATATATTGAATAAAAAACAGAAAGAGAAAATAATGACACAGCTAAAAATGCAGCTGCAAATTTCGGAAAAGGTAAAACGCTTGTGCCATGAGCACGAGGCGGCTATGCAGTGTCCGCAACGGACGTGGCCATCCGCCATGTATAAGATACCATATTGACATTGGCGGGCGAAGGAGCCACCGATTCTTCCTCTGCCCAGGAGGGCCCCCACGAGCCTAGAGCTGCCCCCGAGTACTGCTGCAATAAATTATTTCATCGAAGGTCACGCACAGTCACTGGGCCACCGTGTTCCCATGTTTAATAACATGCTTTAACTCCCATCATCATGAAAATGATATCATGTATACATCTCATTATTTTAGTTGTTCAGAGAGCTGTAATATCACGAATGTAATGGATTCTGTGTCCTGTCGGAGGTAGAAAAAGCCGGTTTAAGAAGCATGTAGTGATTCACACACACACAGCACGTAGAAGAACACATACAAAACAAAGCATTTAACGTGCTACTTTACTTACAATGCGATTTGAGAAACTAGTTAATTAAACGATGTGATTAAAGTGGAAATTTCAAGATTGAAGTTGACATTTTGTACTTTTTCCCTCACTGTGTGCCTTTTTTTTTCTCTGTACCCTAATAAGCTTTCATATGACACACAGACAGTAGGCTATGACTTGCCTTTTCACGGCAACTTTAATATCTGACAACTTCTTTTTTTATTTCGGCACTGTGCGACTTGAGCTTTCGAGTTTGTCCAACACGCCATGTCACTCGATCAGCTTCCTTTTGTTGTTTATACTACTGTTTAAACCAACAAATAGTACGTTTTCCCTTGCCTCCACTTAGTATTTGCTGAAATTCTTCCATTTTCCCTCTTGCTTTTGTCATTGTCTTTTCACAGAATGCTGAGCTTAAGGGCTATTTATATTGATTAGCATATTCAAAGCGGGGTAATTCTGGGAGGAGTTGAGGCGGGACAGCAGGTGCGTGCTCGAGCGTTACTTTTCACGCTGACCAGGATTTATGCAGTGGAAGAACGCGGAAGTTGGTGAACGCACAGATTCCTGTATCTGGATTTTTTTGTGCGTAAGCACATTGTGGGTTTTGTGCTTAGAATTAAGGCCATAAAGTTTAATCTTGGAGTTTGCTAAAAGACACCTGAAGGACTCTGAGATGGTGAGAAATAAGATTCTCTGGTCTGATGAGATCAAGATTGAACTTTTTAGCCTTAATTCTAAGCGGTATGTGTGGAGACAACCAGGCACTGCTCATCACTTGTCCAATACAGTCCCCACAGTGAAGCATGGTGGTGGCAGCATCATGCTGTGGGGGTGTTTTTCAGCTGCAGGGACAAGACGACTGGTTGCAATCGAGGGAAAGATGAATGCGGCCAAGTACAGGGATATCCTGGACAAAAACCTTCTCCAGAGTGCTAAGGACCTCAGACTGGGCCGAAGGTTTACCTTCCAACAAGACAATGACCTTAAGCACACAGCTAAAATAACGAAGGAGTGGCTTCACAACAACTCTATGACTGTTCTTGAATGGCCCAGCCAGAGCCCTGACTTAAACCCAATTGAGCATCTCTGGAGAGACCTAAAAATGGCTGTCCACCAACGTTTACTATCCAACCTGACAGAACTAGAGAGGATCTGCAAGGAGGAATGGCAGAGGATCCCCAAATCCAGGTGTGAAAAACTTGTTGCATCTTTCCAAAGAAGACTCATGGCTGTATTAGCTCAATAGGGTGCTTCTACTAAATACTGAGCAAAGGGTCTGAATACTTAGGACCAAGTGATATTTCAGTTTTTCTTTTTTAATAAATCTGCAACAATTTCAAAAATTCTTTTTTTTGTCTGTCAATATGGGGTGCTGTGTGTACATTAATGAGGAAAAAAGTAATTTAAATGATTTTAGCAAATGGTTGCAATATAACAAAGTGAAAAATTGAAGGGAGTCTGAATACTTTCCGTATTATACAACAAAGAGAAAACAAAAAACAAAGAGAAACTTGTAAATAACTCATGAAAGAATAAAGTTACGTTAAAACCAAGTGCACCATTGTTTTTCTTGTGAAATTCCCAATAAGTTTGATGTGTCACATGACCCTCTTCCTATTGAAAAAACAAAAGTTGGATCCAAAATGGCTGACTTCAAAATGGCCACCATGGTCACCACCCATCTTGAAAAGTTTCCCCCCTCACATATACTAATGTGCCACAAACAGGAAGTTAATATCACCAACCATTCCCATTTTATTAAGGTGTATCCATATAAATGGCCCACCCTGTAGATTAGTATTTCAGAATTGACCTTCTGTTAATCCATTCACTGTACCTACTCAATTCAAATTTTGGATTGTAGATCAATTAAATATTGAACTGTCAATTTTAAACTAGCTTTTCTTTGTTCTTTTCTTTCTTAAGATTAATTTTTAAAGCTCTACGTGTTTCTGTTTTAAATGTTAATGATTTTAGTCAATATCTTTCATTTATATATGAGATGGGAGATGGTAATATGTCTTTACTTTTAATTTCTAGAAAAGAATCTTAGATGGCAGTCTGGGATTTGCTGCAGGGGTAAGTAATGTATATTTTACTTCTTAGATGGAGATGAAGAACCTTCTTATTTGAATTTAGGTGCAATTCATCCTGAACTCAGTATAGGGCTTAGTTATGGTCTTGGGAAAAGATGTAATGCCTTGTGGTTGGTTACACTCTTCTGTTAAAGATTACTATTTCATATTTTTTCTTAAGTTTCTATAAGTATAAACATGGATCCTTACTGCAGATATTTGGCATCACATCAGATTGACATGAGTCTTCTGTTTTTCTCCCTAGTGGTTAACTGATTGAACTTCTAAAATGCTACTAGAATGCCTGATTTAGTACTGGATGACATTATCCAAATTTAAATTATCCACAAAAAATGCAACAGTAACTTGTGGTGGGATTTCAGTGAATTGCTTTAACAGCTGTTTCTCTTGTTTAAGATTTTGGAGTTTAACAGGCAGTAGATCCTGATTTTTGGAGCATTGTGACAACTACCAGAAAATTTCAATGTGTTGTGTACTTTTACAACCAGAAGACATATTGGGGTGAATTGAAATGATATGTCTAGAAAAAAAAATGACATAGGTTTCTTATTTTTGAATTGTTTTTGCCGTAAGATCTGCATTACGAGAAGTTTTAATTTTGGTTATAAATAAAAGTTTTGAATTTTATTAGCAGTCACATAGCATTTTGCCATTGTTTGCTTTTCTTTGAATCACAAGATGTAGATTGTAGATAGAATGGTGCAGTGTAAAAGTGTTTGTTGTATTTATGCACATCTGTATATAAAAAGCATTTTATGTTTGAATTCTTTGTATAGCCTGTGATTAGTTGTAAATTACACTTAAAGTAGCACCCATTCAAGCTGTTCCATTTCAGGGAGGTGTGAAATAATTCTGTTTCAGAGACTGAAATAAAAACTGCAAACATTAGGCATACTCAGTTTTATATCTTTTGACAAATTCTTCATTTGCCAGTAAGTCAAAGTTTCTAGGCATTAATTAATTAAATGTCTATTATTGCCAATTCAGCAATTATTGCATACCAGGTATCTGGAAATATGCAGAGTTTTTGGCTAATAACAAAGAAATTAAAAACACTGACCCATTTCATAACTAAGCAAAATGGTTTAGTGTAAATTGGAACATTCTAGTTTACAGAAAAAGGCACATCAGTTTAAACCAAGCAAACACAACAGCTAAACAAAATGAAAATTCACTGCAAACATTAGCAGCTGGCATTACTTTACCTTTCATAAAAGTTAATGTGCGTCCCCAGTGTATGTATAAGGATGATGTCAGAGTGTGTCACTCAGAAAATAAGGTATAGGATTTGTGAGTCTGTACTGATTCATGTTGAGGGTGATGCACCCCTTGCCTTTTTCACTCGGGTACTAACTTAAATATTTTATATTTTTTGCTGGTTGTTCCTGGCTGTCCCTGTGCCTTGGCTTATTTTTGAAAACTTCCTGAGAAACTGTTTTCGAAGCTGCTTCAGTACTAGGCACTGGCCTTCAGTATGAGTAGGCATTCAAGTTATGGCTCATTTTTTAAATTTTATTTTATTGTAATCATTCCATACAAATAGATACATTTTTGCAAAAATAGGATTGAAAACAAATCAACCCCCACCCCTGAGAAAGAGAGCATGGCCAACAGAGTAAAACTTAAAGCCACTAAAAATAAGTAAATTGATGAGTTTAATAAGCGGATAAAGATAAATGGAGAAGAAAAAGAAATGGGAAGAAATTCTGCTTCCTCAGTACTTTAAGAGATTAATTTAAAATGTTATTGATTAGATCCTTCCAGGTTTTGAACAACTTGTGCACAGATCCTCTAAGTGAGAATTAGATTTTTTCCAATTTCAGATAGTATAAAACACCAGTTACCCACTGACTTAAAAGAGGAGAGTTAGGATTCTTCCAGTTGAGCAAGATAAGTCTACGTGCCAATAGTGTAGTAAAGGCAATTACAGTTTGTTTGTCCTTCTCCACTTTAAGCCCATCTGGAAGTACACCAAACACAGCTGTAAATGGGTTAGGAGGGATTGTGACACCAAGGCTGTCTGAAAAACATGTAAAGATTTTGGTCCTGAATGATGTTAATTTGGTGCAGGCCCAAAACATGTGACACAGTAAGGCTGGAACTTGATTGCAGCATTTGCAGGTTGGATCTTGCCCTGGAAACATTTTGGACAATTCTAAACGAGACAGAGATGAATAATTGTATGCTTTGCACATATGGGGCTTGAGTGAATTCTCTGCATTGCTACCTTCCACTCTTTCTCTGATTATGTTGAGTGAGAGATCCTTTTCCCACTGTCCTCTTGGATCTTTGAAAGGGATGGACTGTAAAATGGTTCTGTATATATTGCAGAAATGCTGTCTGTATACTGAGTGAGTGAAGCACAATTGGGTTGTTAGTATATTGGCTATAACTTGCATTTATAGGGGCACAAAGCAGGGAATATAAAGAAGTACTGCTGGGTTTTATTTTTATTGCGGACCAAGCCAGTGTATATTCATCTATATGTGTCCATGTCCAGGTTTTTATAGCTTGTATGTTTGCTGCCCAGTAATAAAACTGAAAGTTAGGTAGAGCCATGCCACCTTCTGCCTTAGGTCTTTGTAGGGTTGCTCTTTGGATACGTGGATGTTTTAAATTCCAAATAAATTAGGTTATGGTTGAATCTAATTGCTTAAAAAATGATTTATTGATGTATATTGGAATGTTTTGAAAGAAAAAGAAGCTTTGGAAGGATATTTGTCTTAACAATGTTAATTCTTCCAACTAGAGTGAGATGGAGGGTTGACCATCTATGCAAGTCTTGCTTAATATTTTTCCATACAGACGGCAACATTTTGTTGATAAAGAGCCTTATGTTTACTTGTGATGTTTACCCCCAGGTATTTAAACTGATCTGCTATGATAAAAGGAAAGGTATCCAATCTAATATTGTATGCTTGGGATTTCACTGGGAAGAGCACACTTTTATTCAAATTAATTCTGAGACCAGAAATCTTTGAAAATTCTGTAAGTGCTGTTAGGACTGCAGGCACAGTATTTTGTGGGTCTGATATATACAGTACCATATCAACTGCATATAGAGAAATTTTCTGTTCAAGTCCTTCTGTGATAATCCCCTTTATCTGATAAGCATTTCGACAGTGAACTGCCAGTGGCTTAATGGTGATTGCAAAAAATAGTGGTGACAAGGGGCATCCTTGTCTGGTACCACATTCTAGTTTAACGTAGTCTGAATTAATGTTGTTAATACAAACTGAAGCTTCTGCATTGGTATACAGTAGTTTCATCCATGCACAAATGTTCGGGCCAAACCCAAATTTCTCTAATGTAGTGAAAAGGTAGTTCCATTCAATCATATCAAATGCTTTTTCTGCATCCATCGATAATAATATCTCTGGGATGTTTGACTTTGCAAGTGAATATATTACATTAAACAGGTGCTGAAGATTGGGAGCTAAGTGTTGGCCTTTAATAAATCCAGTTTGATCTTGTGATATTACTGAAGCCAGCACTTTCTCCATCCTTCAAGCTAGTACTTAGGAGAGTATCTTGACATCTTTATTCAGAAGTGAAATTGGTCTGTATGATGCACATTGTAATAAGTCTTTATTTTGTTTAGGAAAGATGGTGATTAATGCTTGGCGAAAAGTTTGAGGTAGAATTTGATTGTCACTAGCTTCTGCGAATGTTGCCAATAAAAGGGGAGCTAGCTGAGTGGAGAGTTTATTATAAAATTTGACAGGGTAGCCATCAGGGCTTGCTGCTTTCCCACTTTTAATTGACTTTATAACATTTACTAATTCTGATAGTGCCTAAGGTTTATCCAATTCCTCTGCACTAAGAGTATCTATTTGTGGTATCTGTAATGCATCCAGAAATACATTAGATTGTGTGTTGTCTTCTTTAAACTCAGTAGAATGTAAGGATTTATAGTAGTCTCTAAAATGTGTGCATTATATTTTTATGGTCAATGATTTTTGTCTCTGTTTGTGTTGGTGATTGCTGGGATTGCATTGTGAACTTCTTGCTAGGTGATTTGTTCAGCTTATAGCTTTTAGCTTTCTCTCCATGTTCATAGTTATGATGTCTTGATTTAAAAATGAGTTGTTCATTTTCTTTAGTTGTGAAGAGGTTGAGCTCTGAATGCAAAGCCTGCCTTTTCCTATGAAGAGCCTCACTTGGACACCTGGCATGTTCTTGATCTATTCTAGTAATTTCGCTGGTTAGCTTTGATACCTTCTTGGTTTCTAATTTATTTCAGTGGGAAAGATATGAGATAATCTGTCCTCTTAAGAAGACCTTCGGGGTATTCCTGCAGAGACCTCTGAGGATGTATTTGTTTCTAGAAAAAAAAAACTGATTTGTTTTGATATAAATTCTGTACAGTTCTCGTCTGCTAATAAAAGTGGGTTAAGACGCCATCTGCAAGATAAGTATGTGAGGCATAATGATTTTAGCTCCAAGGTCAGAGGGGCATGGTCGGAAATAACCATAGTGTTGTACTTGCAAGATTTAATCGTAGGCAAGTAATTGCTATCTATAAATTAAATAATCAATTCTTGAGTAGCAATGATGCACTGGTGAGTAGAAGGAATATGTTCTTTAGTTTGGGTTTAGAAACCTCCAAGGGTCTGATAAGTTGTGATCAGTTACAATCTGTGAAATTGTCTTTGCAGTTAGATGTCATCACCCCTGTGACAAGACACCTATCTAAGTCTGGATTTAAAACACAATTAAAGTCCCCAGCCATTATAATTTTATAAGTATTCACATTGGAAATGGATGTAAATACATTTTGCAGGAATTCCCTATCATCCACATTTGGTGCATAAACATTTATCAAAATCACTTTAAAGTTAAATAAATTGCCCAAGACAATCACATATTTCCCTTCAGGATCAGATACTACATCTGATACCATAAATGAGACTGTTCTATGTATAACAATTCCCACACCTCTAGTTTTCTTTGTAAAGCTGGAATGGAACATTTGTCCGGTCCAGTCTTTTTGTAGCCAGAACTGATCCTTGCTTAATAAATGGGTCAAATGTAAAAATACTATTTTAGCATTTAGACCTGTTAGGTGAGAGAATACTTTCTTTCTCTTTAATTAGTGATTTAGGCCTTTAACATTCCAATTCACACAGTTAACTGTCCCATCGTGGAGACATTGATTCTAAATTTTTGATGTCTTTTTGTAGTCTTAACTGGAAGTAAGACAGCTTTGATCTTAATGTCCATTTTTACCAGGACTTATTGCCATGCAGCCTATTGTTACATTGATAATTATAAGGATTAAAAGGATAGATTAGATATAGCTTGCTTTTACTCCCCCTCTTATCCCCCCACCCCCTCATTTTGCCTCCCCACGTGAGACTGGACCCCACTTCCTAATGTCCCAGTCCTCTGACATACCTAGAAGACAGAGCACGTCCAAAACAAAACAAGCCCCCCTAAAGAGGTGTTTGAGGATTAACACTAGAATTACCAGAGTCCACGAAAAAACTCATTGATCCGGCCCACCTTAAATCCGTTCACACCT